>NC_137605.1:58710479-58725479 GCF_963280865.1 Gymnoscopelus braueri | reverse complement strand
TTGTGGCTGAACCGTGCTGTCGCTTTTTACGAAACTCGGCCATATGGTAGATGGTCATGAAAAACTATCAAGAAATAATTCTCACAATCTTTCGTCAAAAGGTGGCGCTATAGCACTCAATTGAAAATGCCAACTTTGAACAGGTAAAACTCATGCCCTGTTTGACCTACATCCATAAAACTTCAATACACACATGCGTCTTCTCATGATGAACAACTTTTACCCTCTGACTTTTGACCTCTGACCTTTAGATCTCCCACCATTTTGAATCATATAAAAAACAGTTAAAACCTATCTCCTCCTGGGATTTTTGAGTAATCTGCACGAAACGTTTTACACATGAACTTTGGACCTATGCCGACAAACAAGCAGCAAAGATTTTTCATAAGTGAAAAAATGAAGCTTTAATGAGCCAATGAATATTGCAGTTTTATGACAATTATTCATCTGCACCTAACACATACATGCAGACTCACATTTCTTTGAAACTTTGCGGTAATGTTGAGGGTCATTCCAAATATCACTGAAACCAATCTTACTCCAATTGGTCAAAGGGGGGCGCTATAGCGATTTTTTGAAAATGCAAACTTTAAACAGGCAAAAGTCATGCCTCGTTTGGCCGACAGCCATTAAACCTGCTTACACATGTGCCTTGACTCATGAGGAACACATGTATCACGTTGACCAGTAAGCTCCGCCCTTAGATTGTCCCCAATTTTGAGCAGTTTGAAAAACACTTAAACCCAGGATTTTTCAGCTATTTGCGTGAAACTGTATCATCTGTGTTATCTCCTTTTTCACAAGTTCTTGTCTGTTTGTCCAATGGCTTCTCCCTTAAGCGAGTGCCTCACGACCGCAAGGTTGCCGGTTCAAGCCTCACTTGATGCAGACTCATTTAAGTTGAATTGCAAAAAACATGACTGTATCAATGAATACATGTGCAAACGGTAAAGATAACATGAAATGCTTATTTGAGAGTATGTTTTTTCAATGTATGACGTACTTCATTGTGAAAATAGCCGATCTACAATCTCACAACTTTTCAGATAGCAACGTTTTGTGAGCTTGTAGATCGGCTGCTCTCACTGGTTTCGGTTTCGAGGAGACATACAATTTCTCTACTGGTAAATGGTTTGTGAACGAGTGATCTTAGTGTTAGTGTTAGTGTGAATTCTTTTTTCACTGGTTCTGGTCTGTTGGTCCAATGGCGTCTCGCTTCAGCATCAGCCTCTGGATCCAAGGTCGCCAGTTCAAGCCTCAACTCTTGCTGGCTACTTTTCAATTGTATCGCACAAAACATGACTGTATCAATTAATGCATGCGCAACTGTTAAAGGTAACATGAAATGCTTCTTGGAAAGAGTATTTTTTGCAATATATGACAAAATTGTGAAAATAGCCGATCTACAATCTCAAGACTTTTCAGATAGCAACGTGTTTCTGAGCTTGTAGATCGGCTGCTGTGTTATCTCTTTTTTCACAGGTCTTGTCTGTTGGTCCAATGGCTTTTCCCTTAAGTGAGTGCCTCATGACAGCAAGGTTGCCGGTTCAAGCCTCACTTGATGCAGACTCATTTAAGTTGAATTGCAAAAAACATGAATGTATCAATGAATACATGTGCAAAGGGTAAAGATAACATGAAATGCTTATTTGAGAGGGTATGTTTTTGCAATGTATGACATACTTCATTCTGAAAATAGCCGATCTAAAATCTCACAACTTTTCAGATAGCAACGTGTTTCTGAGCTTGTAGATCGGCTGCTTTCACTGGTTCACTTTTATCTTCAACAGACAACCTCAATCTGTACAAAGCTTTAGCACTATAGGTAGTGTTGCAGCCTGTCAATCCGAAGGTTGAGGGTTCGATTCCTGTTAATGGCAATAGGTTGAGATGTCCATTCAATCCGTTCTGCTTCCATCTCTCTCTCTCTTCAGTCTATTATGTTTCCATGTCTCTCTCTCTCTCTTCAATCTATTCCGTTTCCATGTCTCTCTCGCTCTCTCTCTCTTCAATCTATTCCGTTTCCATGTCTCTCTCTCTCTCTCTTCAATCTATTCCGTTTCCAAGTCTCTCTCTCTCTTTCTCTTCAATCTATTCAGTTTCTCTCTCTCTCTCTTTCTCTTCAATCTATTCCGTTTCTCTCTCTCTCTCTCTTCAAACTATTCCGATTCTCTCTCTCTCTCTCTTTCTCTTCAATCTATTCCGTTTCTCTCTCTCTCTCTTTCTCTTCAATCTATTCCGTTTCTCTCTCTCTCTTTCTCTTCAATCTATTCCGTTTCTCTCTCTCTCTCTTTCTCTTCAATCTATTCCGTTTATCTCTCTCTCTCTTCAATCTATTCCGTCTCTCTCTCTCTCTCTTCAATATATTCCGTCTCTCTCTCTCTCTCTCTCTCTCTCTCTCTCTCTTTCTCTCTATCTCTATCTCTATCTCTATCTCTCTCTCTCTCTCTTTTTCTCATAATTATGTTCTTTTAGAAAGTGAGCAACAGCAACAGTCCACCTGGCCTATTCCCATGGATTGGATCTACCCACCTCACCTGCTGACATTCCCTCTCAATCCATAATCACACCTGCCCCCGCTTATGGCCCCGCTTATCGCTGCTTGCAGCTATATTTCTTCTTGTTATTGTCTGAATTATCTGTAAAGGACCAAATTGTGACAATAAACACAATTATAGCACAAAGATAATATGCACCGATTAGCATGAGGTTTGGAAAAAATGTGTAGGAGTAATATAAAGAAAAATAAATTAGCAAAAATCTGACTCCTGGTGGCACTATAATAGGGCAATGTTAAAAGGGTGGCATTTGTTCCTCAATGTAGTGCGTGCAAAGTTTCAGCACAATCTGACGCTGCGTTCATGATTTTGTTAAAAACGGGCCACTCCTGCAAACTTTAGATGTCAATCTTAGAATATGAAAAATCAATCTAACAGATTCGTCTTGATCACATGACTGAAGAGATTTTGTGTACCGATTTGCGTGAAATTTGGATACAATCTGAAGGAGTATATCAAAAAAAGTTTTGCATAAGTCGGCCTCCTGCTGGCGCTATAAATGGAAGATGTGAAAAATGCAGGGCAAAGGTTTTTCCTTGGTCTCTAGGGAGTATGCATACAAAGTTTTACACAGATCGGTGCAGTTATAGGTAAAAACACGAATCAGCCTGTTATAGCGCCACCATGAGGCTGATGTGAACATTTTAAAGTGGCATGTCTTCCATGGCCTAGTGGGAATGTGCGTGCGAAATTTCTCGGAAATCACACGCCGTGTTCATGATTTGAGGCATTTTGTTAAAAACTGAGCACTCCTGCAACTTTGGAAGCCAATCTTAGCCAATCAGGATGGAATATGAAAAATCTGAAACACCTGTTATGTTTAATGACAATAGAGATACTGTGTATTTGCATGATGTTTGGACACAATTGTAGGAGTACTGTCAAAACATGTGTTTTGCACAAATCTGCCTCCTGGGGGCACTGTGACAGGCCCATGTGATACATTTGGGGCAGAGGTCCTGCTCTGGCATCCAGGGAGTGTGTGTGCACAGTTTTGCTGCGATCAAGCCAACGGTGCCGGAGATTAGCTGTACGCTGACACATACGCACACATGGAAGGACGGAAGGACATGGTACAAACATACGCTCTCGCCATGCCTTTCGGCCTGGCGGAGACAACAACCTTGCACTGCCTGACACATTTGCAAGCAAGTTTCATGGCTGTAGGTCAAAGGAGGCATGACTTGTGCTTGTTCAAAGTGTGCATTTTTAACCGATTGCTATAGCGCCCCCCCATTTGGCCAATTAAGATATGTTTCAACACAGAGTGGCATGACCCTCTACAATACGTTTCGAAAAAACATAACTTTGCATTTGTGTAGTTAGGGGCAGAAGAATATTTGTCATGAAACTGAAATATTTGTTGGCTCATGGAGGGTTAATTTAAACTTCTTTCCAAGAGGGATTTTAGATATGCAAAGTTTGTGTGTAGAAAGTTTCGTGCAGATCCCTCAAAAGTTTCAATGTAACCGTTTTTAATATAATTCAAAATGCCGGAAGATCTAAAGGTCAGAGGTCAAAGAGGCAACGTTGTTCCTCATCAGGAGACACATATGTGCAATGAAGTTTCATGGCTGTAGGTCAAACGGCACAAGAGTAATGCCTGTTGAAAGTTTTAAATGTTCAATTGAGTGCTATAGCGCCACCCTTTGGCCAATGGTTTTGAGTTTCATTTATGCCAAGTTTTGTAAAAAACTACTGCACGGTTCTGGTTGTAGCGGCGGAAGAATAATGAAACTAACAAATACAAAATCAGTACATGCTCGGCCCCATAAAATATCACAATACACAAAATAACCACTTGACTTAAACCCTATGTAAAAGGATTGCATTGTCACTCACCTGCTTTCGCTCTCTTTAGCAAGTTTACTTCACTTTGTAACTGATCTCTCTCCAGGGTCAGGTTGTTGTATCTGGTCTTTAGCTGATCACTCTCTTGTGTTAGGTTGGTCTCTAGTTGATCTCTCTCCAGAATTAGGTTGTTATAGCTGGTATCTAGCTGATCTCTCTCCAGGATTAGGTTGTTATATCTGGTATCTAGCTGGTCTTTCTCAAGGATCACTTTATTATATCTGGTCTCTAGTCAATCTCTCTCCAGGATCAGGTTGTTATGGCTGGTCTCTAGTTGATCTCTCTCCAGGGTTAGGTTTTTATATCTGGTATCTAGCTGATCTCTCTCGATGGTCAGGTTTTTACATCTGGTCTCTAGCTGACCTCTCTCTAGGGTCAGGTTGTTACATCTGCTCTCTAGCTGATCTCTCTCTAGGGTCAGGTTGTTACATCTGCTTTCTAGCTGATCTCTATCCAGAGTCAGGTTGGTCTCTAGTTGATCTCCCTCCAGAGTCAGGTTGGTATCTACTTGATCTCCCTCCAGAGTCAGGTTGGTATCTAGCTGATCTTTCTCTAGAGTCAGGTTGGTATCTAGCTGATCTTTCTCTAGAGTCAGGTTGGTATCTAGCTGATCTTTCTCTAGAGTCAGGTTGGTATCTATATGATCTTTCTCCAGGGTCAGGTTGTTATATGCTGCATTATCTGTGAAGGAGCAGAACGTGGCAATAAAAGAAGCTTTGAAAAGAAGATACTCAATGTTCCTGATAGATCTGAACATAGAACATAGAAAAAAGTACTAGAGAACACACACACTATCAACACATAATGAATAAAGCATGAATTTGACCTTTGACCAGCTAATACTCACATTGCAGGGCCATGTCTGTGGTTCTCACTGCTAGTAGAACACACAGCAGCAGAAGACAAACTGCCCAAACGATGACGATGCAAATCTCAATGATGAGTTCTCTCTGGACCACTGGAGATATTAAAACAACAGAGTTCACTTTTAATATGATCAGCTTCAGAAAAGTTCATATGTCTGGTGTACAATAATGTAGTTGAACATGTCTTTATTATCTCTGCCATGCCGGAATGGCCGGGGGCGGGAGATCATGTTTTCAACCCTATCCGTCCGTCCGTTTTGATCAATAACTCTTGATTCGAAGGACATACACTATAGACACACATTATAGCAGGGATAATATTAGCGATGTCCCGATCCGTTCTCGTGATCGGAAATCGGGCCCGTTCACATTATTTCCAATTGATTGGAATTGGGGGAGCATGATCAGATGTTTTTATTTTAATAATCTTAAGGCCTTTGCAGACAGGGTGCGATTTTTCGCACGGAAAAAACGGACAATATAATTTTTTTAAAGAACACATGGTTCTCTATGACCTCATGCACACCGGCTCCGAATTTGCCGTGCGGCAAGTGGCTGCGGCGGTGCGTTTTTTTTTCTTCAATCGAACCCAGTTCGATTCGTGCGTCTTTTCGCATGAGGTAAAAACTGATTGACCAATCACATCCTGTCTGCAAAGGCCTTTAACGTTACAAAACAAACATGCCATGTTCACGTTTTAAAGTCATCCTGAGCTACAAAGAGAGAGAAATGTTCTCTTAAGGTGCGCAGGCCTATCGTCTGCTTATTTACAACTTTTTTTTAACTTGAATGGGTGTACCTTCTAGATATCTTCACCAGATTAAAAGATAATGGTGAGTTCAGCAATGCGAGTTGCATGGTCAGCCAGGGAGAATTGCACTTGGTGTAGTGACCTTGGACGATCAACTGTCGCTCTCGGCAAACATTGCATCAGTGACACGGTCCTGCAGATTCCTCCTCTACAACATCAGGAGGATTCGCCCCTTCCTCACGGAGAAGGCAGCCCAGGTGCTCATCCAGGCTCTTGTCATCTCCCGCCTGGACTACTGCAACTCCCTCCTTGCTGGTGCTCCGGCATCTGACATCAGACCTCTGGAGCTTGTTCAGAAAGCTGCGGCTCGTCTGGTGTTCAACCGCCCCAAGTTCTCCCACACAACTATCCTTCTCCGTTCTCTACACTGGCTCCCCATAGCGGCTCGCATTCAGTTTAAAACCCTGGTGCCCATACCCTAGGTGGGGTTGGCGAAAGGGCCCACTCTGTGTGGAGTTTGCATGTTCTCCCCGTGTCTACCAGGGTAGTTAATACCCTCACAAAAACATGTAGTAATCCTGGTCACTATATCGCCTCCCCCATGACAGCCGGGGCGCCTGATGGATGGGAAGGGAACTGGTTGGAATAACGTGTTCCTTCCACGCGCTACGTCCTACCGGGGAAACTCCCCCCTGTCAGGTGACAAGAAGGTCAGTTGGCTCTCATGCATTGAAGGAAGCATGAGCTCGGCCCTGGCCTCCCTAGGCTGTGGGGGACTGGTGTAGCGCTGGTGTAGGGCTGGTGTAGTGCCCAGGATCACTTAGGAAATTGGCACCGGGTGAAAAAAATGGGTTACAAAAATCGCGGGATAAAAAAATCCAGCGATTCTAGCCTACAGGGCAGTGAAAGGAACAGATCCTTCTTACCTCCGGGCTATGGTCGATGCTTACACCCCTGCCCGACCACTTCGGTCTGCCACCTCGGGGCGACTGATTGCCTCGTCACTCAAGGGTCCTTCTGGTCGATCTACACGTTCACAACTTTTTTTCTGTTCTGGCCCCACATTGGTGGAATGAACTTCCCACTGATGTCAGGACAGCAGAGTCACTGCCCATCTTTCGCCGCAGGCTGAAAACCCACCTCTTCAGGAAACACTACCCTTCCTCTTTGCCTGGCCTACTTGTTGTTAACTAGTTGTACGAACTCTTGTTTTATTGTTGTATTGTTTGTATTGGATCTTGTTTAGTCGATACTCTTATTTGTTTTAGCTCTTGCTCATTTGATTTTGCTATTTTGTCTCATCTGTTTAAGAAAGTAGGTAGCTGATATATTTCACTTTTACCTTAGCGCTAGGTATACTCTTGGTTGCTTGTTTTTGCAGAAAATGCACTTAAGACTTCTCGTGATTAGTAGTTTCGTTCCCTACCTATGTTGAATGCACTTATTGTAAGTCGCTTTGGATAAAAGCGTCTGCTAAATGACTATAATGTAATGTAATGTTTTGAGTCCAGAGCGTTGAAACGTGTATTCATGTCCCCTTCTAGCCTCTCAATAGCCACCAGGTTGACAGACTTGGTCGGTTTGGTTCTGGTTCCGTCTTTTTGGGGCTAGCAGCACCACTAACTGATTAGCAGTGTTGCTCCCATGTTGGCTGTCAGCGTCATCACTGTCTCCGTCAACAGAAGTAGATGTATTGTCTTTTCTGAGGCTTCTTCTGGTACAGTACAGTTTACCTTGCTGGGTTGTTCCTCTAAGTTGCTCATTGTTAGTTTGGGTCAGGCAAGTATATTAACTATTTTCATTGGCGGAGCTATACAGAAACACGTCTACTCCATGAGGTGTTCGCTAGCTCCCCCCAGAACTGTTTCAACTTGAATGGGTGTACCTTCTAGCTGTCTCCACCAGATGGCGTCCTCAGATTAAAAGAGAATGGTGGAACGTTCCCTCCAGTCACAGTGGTTACAAGAAGGATTAAAAACTAGTGAATAGCCTACTAATGTATTCATATTCATTGGCCAACCACCCTGAGTTAGATAGGCCATAAGTATGTACCATGGATCAGGCAGTCCTGTACATACTGCTCACTCTGCTAGCTTGCCCACTGATTGACCAGATCAGTGCTGTGCTGCTAATCTGGGTGTCTCGTGGAGTGCCACCTTCCTTCCCCAGGGGGGCATCCGCACACGGTACACAACCTCTCCCAGCCTCTCCAGCACCTTACAGGGTCCTGTCCAATTAGGTGTTGAGCTTGAGGCACCATCCCTTCTTATGTGTCGGGTTGTAGACGCAGCCCCATACCAGCTCTTCTGCGAAGTCCCGTCCTTCTTTCTCTGTTCACCGACACACGCTGGCAGCCTGTTGCTCTGTCTGTGAGAGTGAGAGACGGTTGGCAGAGGGGGAGGGAGAGGCCACAGCTGACTCTCTTAAAGAGACAGACACAGGCAGACTCTGTGAGTACTATTATTGGGTCAACAATATTGGTGAAACTAATCAGGCTTATTTTGAGATCGGTTCGATACCGATATGGCATTTTACGGCCGATATCTGGCGATTTCGATACGTTACCAATATAATCGTGCATCCCTAATTATAGGTGTGACATTTAAGATAAAATAGCAGATCTACAAGCTCACAAAGCATTGTGATGCAACTTGGTATTGTGAGCTTGTAGATCTGCTATTTTTGCTACTTCAGCCAATGTATTCCTTGGATTTCTGTATCAAATATTAAAAGATGTTGTTCTTGTTCAAATAGTCAACATATTGTCTCTCCCAACTCCTCACATATTTCACTTCTGTCTAAACTTGAACTATGACCTTTTAGGTCACATTGAGACAACATTAGAGTGGATAATAGGCCAAAAGTCTATTAGTTATCTGCTATCAATGAATCTGTAAACCTTGAATCAAAATCAATCTATCTTATGTACGTTGGACAGTGTGATGAGTTTATTAATAACTGAAAATAATATCCTGTATTTAAAATATTTAAAATGTTTGCCTCAAAGATCCTCAGTATGGTTGGCACAACATATCTCTGTGAGAAGGCTTTCTCTGTAATGAACATCAACAAATCCAAACTGCGCATATGGACATCTAAATGACATTATGAAAGTTACTACTGCTCAGAACCTGGTCCCTGATGTTGACAGGTTAGTTAAAGCAAAGAGATGTCAGGTGTCTGGAAGCGACAAGTTAAAAAAAAGGATGTTGTTTTGACCTGAGCTTTTACTGTTGGGTTCTTTTTTTCTATTCTAAAATCGCAAAAAAAAAGCATTGAGTGTCATTATTTTGATTCATTGACATTTTCCGAATTTTCATTATTACACTATTATACACATTATTGTGCATTTCAATAAAAAAAGACTAACCTGAGTTCATTGTCCGAGTTTCATTGCTGAAAGTAGGCCTGCATAAAAGTAATGTTGTGTACTGTAGCCATTTACTGAAAATATTTTAAAAAAATATATATAATCCTTTCATCCATCTTCAACCGCTTATCATCATCATCATCATAACCTTTATTTAAAATCGAAGTACAGTTGAGGGGCAAGCCCTCATTTTCAATGTAGTCGAGATACACAACATAATATTCAACAAGAATAAACATGTATATATGTTACGGGTACCAAGCTGAATTGGGTACCACAGCAACAGTATTGAATTTTGGTTCAATGCCTCACTGGTCTCAGTCTCTGAAAAACAGTATAAACAGGCACAGGAATCAAGACATGAACCTCTTCAGTTGTGTTCCTAGTTTTCCTCTCTTTTATTCACAATAATACAACAACATATCACAATAAATCCACATTTCCCCATTCTGCAATAATGTCTCTTTTTTGTATCAAAGTCCATAGCACCTTCAAGGTGAGCATGTGTGTGTACAGTTCTTCTCTTCCAGGTAAGTATATGTGTGTGTGTGTGTGTGTGTGTGTGTGTGTGTGTGTGTGTGTGTGTGTGTGTGTGTGTGTGTGTGTGTGTGTGTGTGTGTGTGTGTGTGTGTGTGTGTGTGTTCCAGGTAGGTATAGCATGTATGTGTGTGGGTGAATACATGTACAGTCTTTTACAGGTGAGTATGGAATAACTGTTGTGTGTATGAGCTGCTGTCCCTTAAAATACATTAGTATAACTTCACTTTTCACATTTACAATATAACCATTTGGCTTCAATATTCCCATTAAACCTCAGTCACATCACAATGAAATACATTCAAAGGCCATATTTCAGTATTTGTACTGGTCCCATATAGCTACCATTACTTAGTGCAATCAACCCAACATCAAGTTGCATCTGATATAACATCAAGGATCAGTCTCTGTGTAACATAAAGCCACATTCTTTAGCTTAAAGCCATTTAAAGTAGTTGACTGTCTTTTCAAAAGATCTGACACATCATCACATTGAGGGAATATTAATTAAAGTGGAGCATATTCAAAATACACTCAAACACAATAAATGCACTTTTGCAATAATCAATAATAAAGATAATGCACCCAAAATACTTAAGAGAGTCAATAGAAAAATACCATAAATGCAAAATGTTTGTTCACCACCTCAGCACCAAGTAATGAAATAAACCAAAGTTTAGCTGTAGATAATGATTACAAAACCCTTCACCAATAATATATCTGTCAAGTGTTCAGGTAACCAGGTTTGGAAATGTCGTGGAAAAGTACATTCCTGTGTTCAGTACACAACAAGGCAAACGCCATCTTCAAAAGAATTACACGAGGGAGACGCCATTATGCAATCAATCAGCACGTCAATTTGCGGACTTTTTACCGTCTTTTAAACTCTACATTAAACACTCAAATCAGTCATTAAAACCCATCACAGTCTCTTCACATAAACATTAAACCTTAGGAGTTAAGTTAATATGGTTTTCACGGTGTACTGACCTGAAAAACAGTATAAACAGGCACAGGAATCAAGACATGAACCTCTTCAGTTGTGTTCCTAGTTTTCCTCTGAGGGAAAGGGGGGAGGCACCCAGACCTTAAAGGGGACCCTTAGGCAACACCTGCTACACACACAAAGGTTCCGCTTCTCATCCCAAGTGACCTACAGTGAATTACTACTGATATTATTTTGGTTGGTGACCATAGGAATAATAAAAATAATACAAGTACTGGACAATACTAAATAATAATAAAGTGCATACACCTTTTCAAAAAAATAAAAGTTACTTCACAATTGTGAGGGTATCACACACTCCCCGACAAACAATAGTGGCTCCTGACACTTGACCTTAATAATAGAAAACCCCAAAATTCACTCTGAATAGTTAGTATAAGAAAAATAACACAATAAAGCATTCCCAAGGTAGGTATCGAATGTCCTTAATGTGCATATAGTCCGTGGCACTTTTCGCTTCTTGTGCGCAAGTGTGTTTGTGTATGTGAGTGTGTTTGTGTTTGTGAGTGTGTTCAGTCTTTGCTGTGTTTCAGTTCAGTAACAATGAATTGGGTATGTAGTGGGTGGGAATGGGTATGGAGGGATGGATGGGGGCATTGGGGGCTGAAAGGGCAGGGGATAGGGATGGGGGTAGCACAGCTGGTTCCACTGCATCGGATGGATTCCAACTGCATTGACAGTGGGACGGGGCTGGTAGGCTGGTTGGCCAAGGGTTGGGTAAGTGAACATGTAGCCAGGCCGTCTCACCCTGGTGGAGTGTCTTAGAGGGACTTGACATTCAAGCTGAGGCTCTGGGATGTCTTCCTCCAGGCAGACTATTTCAGGTATCTCTTGGTCACCGTTGGGCTGAGGCTGATCCATGTCATGTTCAGTCTCACTGTGTACTACCGGTTCCTCTTCGATGACACTTTGTCGTTCTTGTTCAGGTTCAACGTGGACTCTCTCTTCCCAGTGGGTTCCAATCTGTTCACGATGTCTTTGTGGCTCATGGGTTACATTTTTATCTGGTAAGTTACGGTCAGTTCTGTGTTTTTCCACAGGTACCCGCAGCCAGTAACGATACACTCCTTCCTCTTCTTCAGAGTCACTTGTGTCTGGGCTCTGTGTCCGTTCTGTGGGTTTTAGGGGTTGTGAGTGTCTCTTAGCTCTCTTGTGTGACTCACGTGTGTTGGTGACTGGACTCTGGGGTGGCTCTATCGGCAGGTCATTCACTTGTAGCAGCAGGTTTCTGTGCAGAGTGCGAATGGGCGGCCACCTGTCTCAGGGGTCACTTTGTAGACAGGATTATCTCCGACCTGCTCTTTCACGATGTAGATGGTCTGCTCCCAGTAGGGTCTAAGCTTACCAGGGCCACCTCTCTCATTGAGGTTACGCACAAGGACTCTGTCTTCAGGCTGAAGAGTCACACCCCTGCTCTTCTTGTCATAGTACTTCTTTCCCTTAGCGCTGGACTGCTGACTGTTTGCATTGGCTATTCGATATGCCTCGATCATTTTTCCTGCCCACTTCTCAGCATATCCTCTGTGGCTCACATCTTCTTCATCTGCTATGAGGCCAAAGAGAAGGTCGACAGGAAGACGTGGATGATGGCCATACAGCAAGTAATAAGGGGAAAAGCCGGTGGCTTCGTGCTTTGTGCAATTATATGCATGGACCACATGAGGCAGGTGATCTTTCCAGTTCTCCTTTTCTTTCTCTCCCAGGGTCCTGAGCATCTGTAACAGTGTGCGGTTTAGTCTCTCAACAGGATTACCTTGGGGGTGATAGGGGGAGGTTCTGGAGTGGCCAACGCCGGCTAACTGTCTCAGGGACTTGAACAACTCGTTCTCAAACTCGCGTCCCTGGTCGTGGTGAAGTTTAGACGGATACCCGAACTTGGGGATAAAATCATTGAACAGCTTGTCGGCAGCCGTCTTGCCAGCTTTGTTTCGGGTGGGGTAGGCCTGCGCAAACCTGGTGAAGTGATCTATTACTACGAGAATGTACTCACATCCACCACGGGAGGGTTCTAGGTGAAGGAAGTCAATACACACCAGTTCGAGGGGAGAGTTTGATGTAATACTGCCCATGGGCGCTCTTTCATGCACGGCTGGCTTCTTCTGCTTTAGACAAGGGCACTTCCTGGTGATGTACTCCTCGATTTCTCTCTTCATGAAAGGCCAGTAGAAGCGCTCTCTTGCTAGAGTCAGGACTTTTTCTACACCGACATGGCCCATGTTGTTATGCAGGTAGGTGAGAGCTAGTTGTCTGTAGGTGGCAGGCAAGACCAGTTGTCTTCTACCTATGGTTTTCCTGTAGAGTAGGCCATCCTCTATGTGTAACTTGCTCCACTCTCTTAAGAGCCTCATGGTGTCTATGTCACAGTTCCCTTTGTTGCACTCTGTTGGTGGTGTGTTGTTCTCCTTCAACTCCATTACTTTTCCAATCGCAGAGTCTGCTCTTTGCTCTCTCACCAGCTCATCATGGCTAATCGCCTGCAGTGGTTCTACGGGGGGTTGCGGTTGGGATGCTAGGGTGAGGGCTGCGACCCAGGCAATGTCTCTCTGTTCGGCTCTTCGGGTTCCTTCCCATACAGTACACACAGCCTCTTCTGATAGTTCTTCAGAGCACTGTGTCATGAGGATGTTGATGTCAAGGGGACAACGAGAGAGGGTGTCGGCATCAATGTTGCTTTTGCCTGGCCGATATCTGATGTCGAAACGAAAATCAGCAAGCTCTCCCACCCACCGGTGGCCTACTGCGTTGAGCTTGGCAGTACTTAGGACATATGTGAGCGGATTATTGTCTGTGAAGACAGTGAAATGAGGGGCATAGAATAAATAATCCCTAAATTTGTCACATACGGCCCATTTTAATGCCAGGAACTCCAGCTTACCACTGTGCAGGTGGTAGTTCTGTTCCGCTGGTGTCAATGTGCGTGACCCATAGGCAATCACTCTCAACTTTCCATCCTGGTGCTGATAAAGGACCGCTCCCAGACCTTTTTGGGACGCATCTGTATGAAGAGTGAAGGGTTGATTAAAGTCTGGGTACGCCAGCACTGGGGGTTCCATCAGCATGTCTACCAGGCGTTCCAGGATCTGCTGGTGTTTCTCCTTCCACTCGATTGGGGTGCGAGAGGACTTTTGGGGGGATTTTGTCTTCGCTCGTGAGGGTTTGGACTGGGGGGTGTCAGACTGTACCTTGAGCAGGTCATACAGGGGCTGGGCTATTCGTGAGAAGTCTTGCACGTAGCTTCTGTAGTAGCTCAGGAAGCCTAGCACTTGTCTGATGTCTCCGACTGTCTTTGGTGTTCTGTGTTTCAGTACCCGCACTGCCTCCAGGTCTTTGGGATCCACCTTCACCCCTTCTGCAGACACCAACCGGCCAACGTATCGGACCTCTTTGCGGAACAGCTCGCACTTCTCTGACTTCAGCTTTACGCCGTGGCGCTGGAGGGCTTGGAGAACTTTGCGCAGCACTTGCACATGCTCATCAAAGGACTTAGAGAAACACAGCACATCATCAAGATAGGGGATGCAGCATTCATCTCTGAGTGTGTCGAGCATCTCCTACAGGACAAGGGGATCCGAGGTGTCAAAGTTAGGGGGGATCCTGCACCACACATGTATTGCACTTCCTGCTGGAATAACAATATTGTCTCTGCCCACTCTTACTGTGGCTGGGTCACAGAATGTCTTTTGGGGGACCTGGATGAAATTGACCATGGCCTTCACTTGCTCTTCCTCCATTCCGAATGCGCTGCGTAAGAGGCTGACTACTGTGGCTACAGCAGCACCAGAGGACTCCTGTCTCTTGATGACCAAGAACAAGTACATTGGCTCCTAACAAAGGCTGGGGCATGGGCAACTGGCTGACTAAGAAGGGGGCTTGGACAGTGAGATTAGGATCATCATTTCCTGTGAGGTTGACGGTGAGCTCCACCCACCCGTCATAAGGGATGGGTTGGCCATTTGCTGCATAGACTTCCAGGTCTGCTTCGAGGAGCTCCTGCAGCGATCTCACTGTGTAACTGGGGATGTGAGTGTTAGCCCACTCTCTGTCGATTATACTCACCTGTG
>NC_137605.1:58622979-58705479 GCF_963280865.1 Gymnoscopelus braueri | reverse complement strand
TACAAAGTAACTAAAGTTTTCAAATAATTGTAGTGGGGTAAAGGTACAATATTTGTCTCTGAGATTTAGTGGAGTAGAAAAATGGAAATACTCCAGTAATAATAATAAAGTCTATTATTGCAATAGGTCTATAATAATAATAACAATAAGGGTTATAATAATAATAATGATAATAATAATAATAATAATAATAATAATAATAATAATAATAATAATAATCCTTGAATAGCATCAATTTCTCCACCATAATAAAGAATATGATGATATTATACATAATAATTAAATTCCTGAACTCTACCGCAGATAGATAGATAGATAGATAGATAGATAGATAGATAGATAGATAGATAGATAGATAGATAGATAGATAGATAGATAGATAGATAGATAGATAGATAGATAGATAGATAGAAAGATAGATAGATAGTCGGTTGGGAGCCTGGCACACTGGTCTAGCTGACGACCTAGCTGGCAGTTGACGTGCGTCGGGACCTAAGGTCGCTATAAGGTCACTGAGGTCGCGACTTTAGCGACCTAGGCGGCTAAGGTCGAGACTTAGGTCGTGAGTCGTAACTAGCGATGCTGGGTCACGACTCGCGAGGTGCGTCGGGACTTTAGCGACCTAGGTCGCAACCTCCGTTGAGGTCGTGACCTTAGCGACCTCCGTCGAGTAACAGGTCGTTGACTGAGCCGACACGTCGCTGCCGCTACCTTAGCCATCGAGGTCGCTAAGGTCGCAACCTCAGCGAGCTTAGTGACCTTAGGTCCCGACGCACGTCGCCTGCCGGGCCCGAGCCATGCTCCCGACCGACCGCACGGACCGCGTCGGCTGCGTGTCCACCCCCCTCCCTAGCCCCTCGAAGCTACCGTATATTATATAGTTATATGAGATCATTGGAATGAATTACGCAGTAGAAGTAACCCAGAAAATAAAAAAATATATAAATTAGCCAAATTAACACCCAGAAATAGCCAACATTTAGCACATTTCGATCCAAGGCCAAATGTCTTTTGTAAAAAATATTAAAAGAATATGAAAGCTATTTTTAATGTTTACAGTTGCTCAAAAATAATGAATTATACACATGGCCAGTGCGCTGCGCAAAAGTGTTTCCTTAAGGATATGGACCAGAGCTACTGTCCAGTCTTGGAGGCGCTGAGCTGCAATATTAAACATTAACTTTATCCAGTTCATACAACCATATCAAATATCCATTAAAACAAACGGGGAATAATGCTTTTCATATAACCTGCAGGTAAGTTTGAACATTTCTATAAAGAAAGACCGCACTGACTGCGCTGTCTGTAACGTAGCCTATAGACATCTATTGATGTCAACTGTGCTAGCATATATATATATATATATATATATATATATATATATATATATATAGTGTGTGTGTGTGTGTGTGTGTGTGTGTGTGTGTGTGTGTGTGTGTGTGTGTGTGTGCGTGTGTGATCTGTTCCGTGTAACTGGACTGATGTTTCTCTGGAGTGGAAAGGACAGATGACGAGACTGTCTGAGCGTCTCTGAATCTCTGATCACAATTATTGCGCACGCAACAATGGTCACAATTTTTACTAAAATGTTTGAAAATAGCCGATGAGCTTGTAGATCTGATTTTCAAATAGTATGTATAAAATATTGCTGAAGTGGTTAATGTATACCTATGGTTTATAATTTAATAATTTATATCTGCAATAGATGTGGAGTAGCCTACAAGAAAAAATCCTGAACATTTGAAATAATCCAGGAAAGTAAAAATACCTCAAAATTGTACTTGATTACAGTACTTGAGTAAATGTACTTAGTTACTTTACACCACTGCTCTTAATTCAAGTGCCACCACTTAGTGATACACATGAACTCTGCAGCCGCACTGAGGCGCTGGAACCTTTTCACTCGTAATCGTAAACTAGGAAAAAACGCTGTAAAAAACATTATTTTATTGCAATGGATTAAAAAATGTATTTGAAATGCCACCTAAATTGGGAGTGGAACAGGGCTCATTCAATGCCCATGCTGCGTAATTGTCCGCTTCCCCAGTCCGACGTTTCATTTTGGCTTGATATCATTTGATAGACAGATTATTGTGAGTGACGAGTGATGGGGGGGGGGGGCGGGGGCACAACGTGGGGGGATTGGGGGGGGGGGGGGGACGTGGGGGATTAATGAAGGAATAAGTATTTGAAATCCCACCTAAATTGGGAGTGGAACATGACTCTGGCCGTTCTGCGTAATTGTCCGCTCTATTTTCGCTTGATATCTTCGATAGACAGAAAATAAAATACAAATAAATAAACCAAATGAAAATATAAACTGGATAGATCATAGAAAACTTTTAATTACAAGAATCCATTGATTACTGACAGAGTTCTGCCTAAGTGAAATGTCAACTCTCTTCATGAGCTGCCGAGCGGTCCGTGCGTCATGGCACACTGGTCTAGCTGGCGACCTAGCTGGCAGGCGACGTGCGTCGGGACCTAAGGTCGCTATAAGGTCGCTGAGGTCGCGACTTTAGCGACCTAGGTGGCTAAGGTCGAGACTTGGACGTCGTGACTAGCTATGCTGGGTCACGACTGGCGAGGTGCGTCGGGACTTTAGCGACCTATAGGTCGCAACCTCCGTTGAGGTCGTGACTAAGGAAACGACTAGCGACTAAGGAACCGACTATCACGACCTAGGCGACTTCAGTCACAACCTGAGTCGAGTCGGTGGTGGATTTCGCCTTTCCTGCATTAACTCCTGAAACATCTCAGTAGTTGCCTTCTCCCCAAGATGGGACCTGAGGAAGACCTTGAGTTCAGGGACAGCCAAATCATCTTTGTTTGACAGCATGTCCTTGAATGTGCCTGGTTTGATGATTCTCAGCACGCTGCGGACCACCTCGGCGTCTGTGAAACCATCTTTGACTCCTTCATCCATCTGCTTACTGATGCTACTGTAGCTAATGTCAGAGCTCTGGTCCCCAACTTGGCCCCCATGTACCTTAAACTCTCTGCGCTGGAGATAGGGAAGGTCTCTTAAGGGAACCATCCTCTCTGGTGTGCTCTGTGAAGGGGGGTATGACACTGATCCACCTTGGTGGTAGTGTGTAGGGGCGGGGGAGGTAGCTGTAGCTTCACAATGTCTCAGTTTCTTACCCAGTTCTTCATACAGTATTCTCAGTTCCTCTACTGGCTGGTTGGTTGCGTTAACAGGGGGGTTGGAATGGGGTCGCATAATGGTGCTGTTGATCTGGGGGTCGGGTGGTAGTGGTGTGTGGTCTGGTGGGACTGTGTGGTCGGGGGGGTTGGAATGGGGATGGGATGGCATAATAGTACTGTCGATCTGGGGGTGAGGTGGTGGTGATAAGTGGTCTGAAAGGGAAGGGGTTGGGTTGGTACTGGGTACCACATGTGGCGTTTCCACTGGCAATTCTGAATCAATTATTATCTTTCCTATCACGTCATTCAGCATCATCAGTTTTCCCAAGCCTTCATCCTCACTTCCTAGCAGGGCTTCAGACTGTAAGCAGGAGATGACATAGTCCATGCATCCTTCCTCATCAGTTGGGCTCAACTGATCGATGTCGGCGGTGTCAGTTGCAAGGTCCCTTGCAACCTGGTAGATGTTGGTACTTGAGAGCTTAAACAACTTCTTTTTGATGGTCCACACCAGCTCCTTCCGTACTTGGGACATGGTGTGCGTTGCTCTGATGGTAAGGCGATGTCTCGTTGTGGTGAATGCTGGTTTGGTAAACCAGCAGCGTTGCTCCTTGGCGACTGACGTCTGTTGACCTCACGATTCAGCAGTGCGGCTCCCTGGCGAGGAGATCTTTTTCCTTATCTCCCCCTATGGACACCCACTGGCTGACTCCTGGTCTGCAGTCACGTCTCGTCACCTCAGTCTCGTGGTTCTGGTATCACTAGATCAGCTTCCATCCAGTAGGTGGCGCTGATCCCGGACGAGCCCCCACAATTTGTTACGGGTCCCAAGCTGAATTGGGTACCACAGCAACAGTATTGAATTTTGGTTCAATGCCTCACTGGTCTCAGTCTCTGAAAAACAGTATAAACAGGCACAGGAATCAAGACATGAACCTCTTCAGTTGTGTTCCTAGTTTTCCTCTCTTTTATTCACAATAATACAACAACATATCACAATAAATCCACATTTCCCCATTCTGCAATAATGTCTCTTTTTTGTATCAAAGTCCATAGCACCTTCAAGGTGAGCATGTGTGTGTACAGTTCTTCTCTTCCAGGTAAGTATATGTGTGTGTGTGTGTGTGTGTGTGTGTGTGTGTGTGTGTGTGTGTGTGTGTGTGTGTGTGTGTGTGTGTGTGTGTGTGTGTGTGTGTGTGTGTGTGTGTGTGTGTGTGTGTGTTCCAGGTAGGTATAGCATGTATGTGTGTGGGTGAATACATGTACAGTCTTTTACAGGTGAGTATGGAATAACTGTTGTGTGTATGAGCTGCTGTCCCTTAAAATACATTAGTATAACTTCACTTTTCACATTTACAATATAACCATTTGGCTTCAATATTCCCATTAAACCTCAGTCACATCACAATGAAATACATTCAAAGGCCATATTTCAGTATTTGTACTGGTCCCATATAGCTACCATTACTTAGTGCAATCAACCCAACATCAAGTTGCATCTGATATAACATCAAGGATCAGTCTCTGTGTAACATAAAGCCACATTCTTTAGCTTAAAGCCATTTAAAGTAGTTGACTGTCTTTTCAAAAGATCTGACACATCATCACATTGAGGGAATATTAATTAAAGTGGAGCATATTCAAAATACACTCAAACACAATAAATGCACTTTTGCAATAATCAATAATAAAGATAATGCACCCAAAATACTTAAGAGAGTCAATAGAAAAATACCATAAATGCAAAATGTTTGTTCACCACCTCAGCACCAAGTAATGAAATAAACCAAAGTTTAGCTGTAGATAATGATTACAAAACCCTTCACCAATAATATATCTGTCAAGTGTTCAGGTAACCAGGTTTGGAAATGTCGTGGAAAAGTACATTCCTGTGTTCAGTACACAACAAGGCAAACGCCATCTTCAAAAGAATTACACGAGGGAGACGCCATTATGCAATTAATCAGCACGTCAATTTGCGGACTTTTTACCGTCTTTTAAACTCTACATTAAACACTCAAATCAGTCATTAAAACCCATCACAGTCTCTTCACATAAACATTAAACCTTAGGAGTTAAGTTAATATGGTTTTCACGGTGTACTGACCTGAAAAACAGTATAAACAGGCACAGGAATCAAGACATGAACCTCTTCAGTTGTGTTCCTAGTTTTCCTCTGAAGGAAAGGGGGGAGGCACCCAGACCTTAAAGGGGACCCTTACAGTACGTTTTAACAGCGGGCGACTCTCGGGCGATCCCCGGCGACATCGTCCAAAAGATAAAGAAAATCCATCTTTCATCGCCCCCCCCGCCCACTTCGCCCTATCGCCAGTAGTCGCCGGCTCTCATAGACATATAATGCACTTCCGGAAAATACTATCCTGATCGCCCGCTGATCGCCCGCTGTTAAAACGCACCGTAACAGTACGTTTTAACAGCGGGCGACTCTCGGGCGATCCCGGGCGACATCGTCCAAAAGATAAAGAAAATCCATCTTTCATCGCCCCCCCCGCCCACTTCGCCCTATCGCCAGTAGTCGCCGGCTCTCATAGACATATAATGCACTTCCGGAAAATACTATCCTGATCGCCCGCTGATCGCCCGCTGTTAAAACGCACCGTAACAGTACGTTTTAACAGCGGGCGACTCTCGGGCGATCCCGGGCGACATCGTCCAAAAGATAAAGAAAATCCATCTTTCATCGCCCCCCCGCCCACTTCGCCCTATCGCCAGTAGTCGCCGGCTCTCATAGACATATAATGCACTTCCGGAAAATACTATCCTGATCGCCCGCTGTTAAAACGCACCGTTAGGCAACACCTGCTACACACACAAAGGTTCCGCTTCTCATCCCAAGTGACCTACAGTGAATTACTACTGATATTATTTTGGTTGGTGACCATAGGAATAATAAAAATAATACAAGTACTGGACAATACTAAATAATAATAAAGTGCATACACCTTTTCAAAAAAATAAAAGTTACTTCACAATTGTGAGGGTATCACATATACATCAATATTAATATAAGAATTAGAGGACAGAGAAAACTCAAACATATTCAAAGAACTAAGACAGGTAGGCCGGGAATTAATTAAAACAGTTACACTCTGGAACAAAAGTGTTGGAGACCATTTCCCTAAATTGACCCAAGGAAGGCAGCGATCTGATTCTTAGGGGTTTCTGGAGCTCATTCCAAGTAGATCACTAACAGAGAATGCTGCCTTGCCTAGCTCTGTGTGAGTAAATGGCACCTTAAAGGAGTAGTTCACCCCCAAAATACATTTTTTTCTATGGATTACTCACCCCATGGAGCCTTAAATTCATGGATATTTTTTTGTTTTTGTCGCATTCCTTCCTTTATTATTTGATTATAATAAATTTAGCCCCATTGATTCCGGTAGGAGACACAAATGCATTTGTGTCTCCTACCGGAATCAATGGGGACAAATTTATTATAATCAAATTATTGGCTTAGGAATGCCACAAAAACAAAAATAAATCCATGAATTCAAGGCTTCATGGGGTGTGCAATTGATAGAAAATAAGTCATTTTTTGGGTGAACTCCTCCTTTAAGGGTCAGGAAGTGCCATAGCTGTCAATGTTATTTCGCCCGCACAGGCGCATACACACAATCATTTGCAACATAATAGCAAGAATAGGAATACCACGATAACGCAACCCTGTGGTACATGAAAACTCCTGTTACAGTCATGGATAAACTTTAACCTGGTGTTTGCACTTTCTCCATTTACGGTCCGTACATCTATATAAACGTTCAGATTTCAAATATAAAGTGCTTACCCCATGGCCACGGATGCTAAAATTATGCACCGGACTCTCAAAAGTACCCGTATATACTGTATTGTTCAATAAAAAGCATTTTAATCCGATCAGTGGCCATTTTCTCATAATGTATCAGAGTGCAATACACCTACAAACCGATAGGGTCGCTCAGTTGAAAGTGCATGGAGAAAATGGCCACCGATCAGATTAAGATGCTTTTTATTGAACAATACGGATGATACGGTTACTTCTGAGAGCCCGTACATAAATGTAACATCCGTGGCCATGGGATAAGCACTTTATATTTGAAATATGAACGTTTATGAAGATACGGGCCATAAATGGAGAAAGTGCAAACACCAGGTTGAAGTTCATCCATGACGGTCGTGACAGTCGACCGTCGTGTATCCATGGCTATTACTCCCTCTAACATTTCCCATGTTTTTAGTTTATTGAAATAATGTCATGCACATTTGACAAGTGCATAGCCTACTGCAGGCCTTGTTGACTAGATTTAGAAGAGATTTTGAAGCTCTTGCTCCTGAAATGATCGATTATTTTTAAGGGGAAAAGCCATCATTTAACATGCAAGTCAATGGGTGAGAAGCGAAGTTTGCCAGGCGCTGTGACTAACTTTGCACCACCAGTCACAGAGTGGAGTGGGTGGGGCTTAGCGAAGGGTCCATTGCAACAACTTTGTGATAATGTGCAAAGTAACTAAGTATATTTACTTAAGTACTGCAGTTAAGTACAGTTTTGAGGATTTTTTTTTACTTTACTGGAGCATTTCCAATTTTCAGTAGGCTACTTTGCATCTCAGAGGCAAATATTGTACTTTTACTCCACTACATTTATTAAAACTTTAGTTACTAGTTGATTGATTGATTGATTGATTGATTGAAAATGTTATTAGAAAGAATGTAAAACAACACAGTTACATTTATAATACTTTTGTCTAAAAGGTCCGACCAAAAAAGTCATATATAGTAGCAACCAAACAGTTCAAAAACTCAACACAAAAATACAGAGAAAAAATACCACTATGTACAAAACAAAACATGAAAAATAAAATATATATACAAAAAAAGGGGAGGGGGGGGTCGTCTGTCTACAGGGAAACTGGTACTAGCTCCTCTTTTGGCCTCCAGAAAGATGAGTTTTTAGGGCTGTTTTGAATGGGCCCAGCGAACTGCATTTTTTGAGGGATGGGGTTAGACTATTCCATACCTTGGTGGCTGCGCTGTAGAAGGAGAATTTGCCCATGTTTGTTTTATGGGTGGGTGGTACCAGATTGTTGTTTACGCTCCCTCTAGTTTCGTGACTGTGGGTGTCACTAACTTTTTCGAGGTATTTATACAGATATGCGGGTATAGAGGGCATTTCGGGCATATCTGCATTTACAATTTTGAAGACCAGTCCCATTATTTGTTGTTTAACCCTGTCTTCCACCCTGAGCCAGCCTAGGCTGGCAAAGTGAGTGGGAGAGAGGTGGGTCATGGGCCCCAGTCCGAGAAGTAGTCGAATCAGTTTGTTTTGGGAGGTTTGAAGCTTAGTCTTCAGTGACACTGAGGTGTTGGAGTACCAAGAGGAGCAAGCATAGTCAAAAAGGAGCTGAATCAGGGCCCCTGAGAGGGTCCTGAGGGCCTGGGGGTTGACAAAAGAGGAAACTCTGCCCATAAATCTGGTTCTCTGGTTTACTCTTTTGACCACCTTTGTTGCCATGCTTTCACCTGTCAGGTATTTGTCAAGAATACATCCCCAATAGTTACTTTGTAGATTTTGATTATTATTACAAAACATACACTAACCACTTCAGCCCTATATTTTGGCCTTTTGAAAATAGCCGATCTACAAGCTCACAATACGACGCAATGCATTGTGAGCTTGTAGATCTGCTATTTTCAAAATATATTTTTAATCTTGTGAAATGGGACATTCTGCATAATGAGTACTTTTACTTTTGGTAATTTTTTATGCCAATACGGACTTTGACCTGTAATGGAGTATTTCTGTATTGATACTTTTAGTTTTCCACCACTGATAATGTGTACAATGAGAATTATACAACAGTGCACATTTTATAACAGCAAACGTATATTTTAATGTTAATATTAAGTTATTATTATATACGTTTGCTGCCATGGAAGTTATTATTAATAACTTCCATGGCTTACAATGAAGGAGTCTCTCTGCTTAACATACAATGCTCCATATGGTCTTAGGTCGCCATCTAGCGGCAAAACATTTTAACAACAAAGAACTTGAATTCACATTGAAGGCAATGAATCTAGGCATAATACCTTGTGATCATATACAATACTTCTGCCATAATTAATACGACAAATGATGGCAGAATGTTGCCTTAGCCAGCTTGATGTTGTCTTACAACACTGTTTTACGTAAACCGGTAAACCAGCATGATTGACAACACTATAGTAGTGGTTCTCAAAGTAGGGTCCTTGAGCATTTTGTTTGATTGAGTGATTGAATACTTTATTTAGAAGTTTGCAGAGAAAAAGCACATGGAAGTACAGTTTACGATACACGGTCAACTAAAATGGATTGCCCAGGGAAGCCGCGATGGCTTGTTTCAAATTGGATCCTCACATATTTAATTCATGGAGACATTAAAAGACAGACATATACAGTACTAGTGTACAATGCAGAACATCATATGAACATTTTAAAGGTAAGAAAAACAATTAAGCAATTTAAACACCTTATTTTGTACTTTGGCTATTCGAAAATAGCCGACCTACAAGCTCACAATGTGTTGCGATGTTACACTTTGTAAGCTTGCAGATCAGCTATTTTTGAAACATTTTGAAAAATCTTGAAACATACAGGACATATTTGAATAATTAGTACATTTCAACAACTCTTCCCTTATGGGGTCCCTAGCCCAAAAACATTTCAGATGGGTATTATATTATGTTGCTTAATACTGATCCTTTTTTCTCCCCATGATTTATTTTATTTTATTTAATAATAACCTGTGAAGTGTTTGTGATATGGCTTCAAATGAATGAATGAATGTATGAATGAATGTGTGCATGCATGCATACATACATACATACAATCCAGTTTAGAGAAGCTTGTATTGTCAATTGTACTTCCATGTACTGTTTCCATGTCTTTCTAAATAAAGTATTCAATCAATCAATCAATCCATCCATCCATCCATCCATCCATCCGTCCATCCACCCGTCCATCCATAGGCTACATACATTCATTGATTCATTGAAGTACTTTATTTAGAAAGACATGGAAAAAGTACATGGAAGTACAGTTAACAATAATAGGTCCTCTAAACTGGATCGCCCATAAAAGCACAACGGCCAATTGTTTCAAATGAGATCCCCACGATATTTATGATGATATTTAAGAAAACAGGCAGATACACTACTATGCAGAACATCATACAATCAGCTTACAGGTTACTGGTATGAAAAAATACATACATAATCAGAGATACTCTGATACAGTAGGTAGCACTATCGTTGCAAAAGAAGAGCCTGGTTGCTTATGAGGCTCACGGTTCCGTGGTGAAGCGAATCCTATGGGTGAATCCAGTGGAGCATCAAAATGTTTCTGCCATTTGGTTTCTGCCATACACCGCTCCATTATATGGTCTGAGGTCGCCATCTAGTGGCCAAACATTTTAATGACAGAAAACTTGAATTCACGCACCGTCATTCATTCTGCCAAGTAATACTATTAAGCAGTGGTGGAAAGTAACACTCAAGTACTGTACTTAAGCACAATTTTGAGGTATTTGTACTTTAGTTGAGTATTTCCATTTTCCAATACTTTTACTTCTACTCAACTACATGTCAGAGGAAAATATTTAATTTTTACTCCACTACAGTTATTTGACAACATTAGTTACTAATTACTTTGTAGATTTTGACTATTATTACAAAACATACATTAACCACTTCAGCCCTATATAGGCCTACATATCGTCCATTTGAGAATAGCCACTATTTTCAAAATATGTGTATACATTTGAAAACTTGAAAAGGGACATTCTGCAGAATGAGTACTTTTACTTTTGGTACTTTAAATATATTTTGATGCCAATGCTTTTGTACATTTTGAATTCCGAACCTTTACCTGTAACAGAGTATTTCTACATTGCAGTATTGATACTTTTACTTAAGTAAAACATGTGAGTACTTTTTACACCACTGCTATTAAGTATGGCAGAATGACCAGCTTGATGTTGTTTTACAGCACTGTTTTCGGTAAACTGCCATAGAGCTATGGTTTCTATTCTGCCTCAGTAGCATTCCAACATTATGAAAAAGTAGGCTTGAAAGACTACGCAACTGTAGTCCGAAGATTGCATGCCAGTTTCCGGTTCCGGTTCAGTTTCTCATAACTCATTTTGATTAATATCGCGTCACCGGGCTTTCCACCGCGGAGGAACATCGTTTGACTGGCGCTGCAGCAGCTTTGATCTGGAAACACATGTGAGCTTCATCGTGTAAAGCAGGACTTCACTTCTTTCCAGTTCATTGTTGAACTTTATCCCGATTTAAGGTAAAATTACTCTTGTATTCTGCTTGTTGTTGTTTTCACTTGTTACTGTGGCACTAGCCATGGTTCACATGACGCACAGTTTTTTGAAAATGTTACATTTACAACCAGTACATGTACAAACGTTCAGATTTCTAATATAAAGTGCTGCCCCCAAAGCCATGGATGTTACAAGTTAAAGCGCATGGCTCTAAGTACCCGTATCTTGCGTAGTTTCAATAAAAAGCTTTTTAATCCGATCGCCAGCCATGTTCTATTTGTTTTAATAATGTATCAGTGTATAATACACATCCCAACCGATAGGGGCGTGTTGTTGAAAGCGTATGAAGAAAATTCGAAGAAAATGGCCGGCGATCGAATTAAAAAGCTTTTTATTGAACAATACGGAAGATACAGGTACTTAGACCCGTGCGCTTTAACTTGTAACATCCGTGGCCGGGGGATCAGCACTTTATATTTGAAATCTGAACGTTTATGTAGATGTGCTGGTTGTGAATGTAACACATGTGACATGCAGCGCCATGACTGTCATGGTATGACGGTCATGTTTCAGGGCTACTGTGGTACATATAATGCCGCACTGCGTGGATATTAGTATACATATTGTAACGTTTCGCAGTTCGCACCCCGAGCTGGAATCGAACCCCGGTCTCCAGATCGGCAGACCCCGGCAAGTAACAAGCAACACCGCTATTATTAGCTCTCCTGGAGAAGCAAGTTGCGGCCGGGGTCTCTTGCGGGGTCGCAACAATAGAGACACCCACTCAGCATAGCGTGCTAACACTAGTCTTAGCTAACTCAGATGTGATTGTGTGTTGTTTAGTAGATGTTACGCTGCAAACCTAGCCTGGTTCCAGACGAATCTGCCTTTGCAGAATTGCATCGCACTTTAGCCCTCGGCAGACGCAGTGTGTCAGTGTTTTTCAAGGGAGGCGGCCTGTCTTGTTAGTCCGTGAGCCAGGGGGGGTTGGTCGGTACCAGTGGTGGAAAAAGTACTCAAATGTTTTACTTAAGTAAAAGTATCAATACTGCAATGCAGAAATACTGTCACAAGTGAAAGTCCGGAATTCAAAATGTAGGCCTACTTGAGTAAAAGTACAAAAGTATTCAAAATGCATCAAAATGTACTTAAAGTACCAAAAGTAAAAGTACTCATTATGCAGAATGTCTCATTTCAAGTTTTCAAATTTATAAAAAATCTTATAGCAGATCTACAAGCTCACAATGCGGTAGATCGGCTATTTTCAAATGGCCGAAATTGATATAGGGCTGAAGTGGTTAATGTATGTTTTGTAATAATAATCAATCTACAAAGTAACTAGTAACTAAAGTTCTCAAATAAATGTAGTGGAGTAAAAGTACAATATTTGGATCCGAGATGTAGTGGAGTAAAAGTATTGGAAATTGGAAATACCCAAGTAAAGTACAAATACCTCAAAATTGTACTTCAGTATGTGATGGTGATCACGTTACCTCAAGTGTCTCAAACTAAAGATATTAAGACCTTTATTGCTTGAAGGATGCATTCCAGATAATGTAAAGAGTGCTGCGTTGAGTGCGCAGGAGATGTGATCCTCCTGCGTACCTACTTATTACTATGTAAACCAGTAAAGTCATCATTCTGCTTAAAAAGCTAAATAACTATTACAAACACATGATGAGAAAGTATCATTTTAATACATTACTTTATTTTCAGGGTTATAATTTGTATTCAATAATGATCCATTTTATTAAAATGCATCGTATTCATTCAAGTGAAATGACACATTTTAAGTTATACATGATACTGTTATGTAATTGTTATTATAAAGTATATTTTATTAATCAGATGTATTTGTGTTTTTCAGATGCCTCGTAAAAAAGGGAGATGGCGGATTGAAAACATGAAGAAGGGGAGGTTGGCTGCAATGAAAAGTGGCAAAAATAGCAGCAATTCTGGCAATGATGATGCAGGTAAATAATCATGAGTGTAATTAGAAATGTCTTTACCTACTTTGTGCCGCGCTATGAGCTTGTATATCTGCTATTTTTGAATAGCCAAAGTGTAAAATAATGCTTTTTAGCTCAAATCTAAAAATGACACAGTTCCAGGTCTTAATGGGTTAATGGCAGCTGTAAGTAACCGGTTGTCTGTCGTCTGTGTCTTGTGTATGTTTAATAGTCAACTGAATGTTTTCTGTAGCCTAGAGATATCATATCAAGTAATTCCCTGAAGAGGGTAGACCCTCTCCCTCATGCTAAACTTAAAGTGACTTCTAAGGTTACTTCTCCTCAAAAAGACAACTGTATTTTCCTTTCTCAATGACAAGTATAATATTATTATTGCATTTTGGCTATGTGCAATAACTGCAAGCCAATGTTCATAGGCATTGTCAGTATTTGTCTTATTTCTTGAATTCCTATTTCTTTAGTTGCCAATAATTCAACTGTAAGCCAGTGTTTTGAGTCTTTTATTGCTACACAATAAATAGTAAAAATAAATTCTACATTCATAAATAATACAAAATAAAATAATAATTATTATTAAAATGATTCTATGATTAAATGTATTCTATTGTTCAAAGCTATGTTAAATCCACCTTTGCCCACTACTAGTATTTCTTACCATAAGGTGTGCTAATGCTACAGATTCATATACATTTGAAAACTATTTATTTTCATTTTTTAATATATGTATATATATTTGTATTATCGGTTATCTGTATCGGTCTTGAGAAGCAGGAAGTTATCGGTATCGGTTTCAAAAAACCAATATCGTGCATCCCTAAAAATGACGTTGGTGTCCTTTCCTTAATTTAGCTTCCTTGGTGGTGGGGCGCATCAGGTGAAAGCCGGTATTACACTCAATGTAAACGGGAAGTAAATGAGGGGGAAAAAATGAATTCAAGGACAGACGGGAGTAAAGGTATTTAATTTAATTGCCATTTTCACCTGGTGTTAACATCAGGATGAGGACAATTATTTTAGCACTTACTGTAGCACACCTAGTGACTGCACCTTTCAACTGAACAGAGCATGGTAAACGTCTATAGTTTGATTTGATTACATTGTATAATGTAAGGTTACTGAATGATAACCAAAAGTCATTTCTACTGGTGATTTCCACAGAGCATCACAGGGAGAGGTCTACAGTATCTATAGACGAATCCACAGACGCGCTGCCTGTAGCTGCCTGTAGGCGGCCATTGCTGCGGTGTCGCGTCCGAGGAGCGTTGACACCGCAGCAATGGCTGCGCGCAGGGCAGCGCTCCGTGGATTCGTCTATAGAGATGGCCTCCCAAACATATTCAACATTGTCAGAGGGACAGCGAGAGACGGACCAGGGACGTGGACTGTTTGATGCAACGATGCAACCTGCTGTAAAGTTGAACAGGATAGGTATGTACTGTTTAATTTACAACATGTAGTAAAGTTGCACAGGATAGGTATATAATGTTTAATTTACAACCTGTTGTAAAATTTACAGGATGGGTATGTACCGGTTAATTCACAATAATGTAATAATAACAATAAAAATGGCTTGAATTTATGTAGCTCCTTTCATAAACCCAAGGACGTTTAACATCAAAAAACAATGAACAACCAACAGACAAACGAACAAGCAAAATAACAAACAACTATATGCCATAAGCCTGAGAGAATAGGTGTCTTTTCAAGGCAGTCTTAAAAGAGTCCAGTGTTGGAGCATGGCAAATCCCTATTGGGAGAGAGTTCCACAGGGTGGGGGCTGCTACACTGAAGGCTCTGTCCCCGAAGCTTCGCTGGTTTGCTTTGGGGACAGAGACGAGTCTGTGGACCGCAGTAGCAGACTCAAATTATTATTATTATTATTATTAATGTAGTAAAGTCGTACAGGACGGGTATGTACCGTTTTATTAACTGCTGGTTTAAATCTGTAGTAAAGTTGTACAGGATAGGTTTGTAGTGTTTTATTGAATACAAGAAGGCAAGGCCCAAAACACGCTCACTGCTGGTCAAATCCGGCAACCTCGGAATGGTCACCACCAGGTATTCCTGAACGTAACCTCAGTAAAACTATCTATGTCTAAACCTAACCGTATTCCTAAACTTAACCTCTGTAAAAACCTAGCCGTATTCCTAAACTTAAAGGAGGTTTCACCCAAAAAATGACTTATTTTCTATCAATTGCACACCCCATGAAGTCTTGAATCCATGGATTCTTTTTTGTTTTTGTCGCATTCCTAAGCTAATAATTTGATTCCCGTCTCCTACCGGCTAATGTATCCGGTAGGAGACACAAAGTAGATTATTTGCGTCTCCCTCCGGAAATAAAATACACACAGTCATCTGATTATTGTTTTAGGAATGCCACAAAAACTAAAATAAATCCATGAAATCAAGGCTTCATGGGGTGTGTAATTGATAGAAATAAGTAATTTTTTGGGTGAACTCCTCCTTTAACCTCAGTAAAACTATGCCTAAACAGTGATGTTGCTAGGTTTTCAATGTAATGGGTCCTGGGACCCAAGGGTAGTCTTTTAGATGGATCCCAGGGAGATTTTATGAGTCCCACCAAAATCCCCCCCCCCAAATTTGTGTTGCCTTCGGACTTCGGCGGACTGTTTTCTGTTGCCTTCAGAATCTTTTTTGGTGCCATTTTACACCACTAACGTTTATCTTTTATTTGTATCGTTTATTTTTAATTCATGTTTTTTTTTTTTTCAAATGTGTTACCCGTAGAATCACGGCAGCAGACCGGACGGCCCTCGTTGTGTGTCACACGCAAACGCGTTACCTAAAGAATTTGGTCTGAGCAGTGAACATGCGCAAAATGGCGGCTCCCGTGGATTATTATTGTTATTTGTATCGTCTTTCTAAGACGATACTGTTGTTAAATTGCCACAATAATAAGACTGCTGATTCTTAAGATACTGTTTATTTTATTTCTTTAAACAGTTTCTTTAACTGTCAATTAAGCAGCATACACCGGCACAGCCAAAACTGAATTGAGTAGCACAACCAAAGTACAGTAAGGTCAAAAAGTAAAATAAATGCTTAGTTGTCACATATTAACTGAGTTGTAGTATTTATTAATAATTTCATTTGAATAAATTAAGGTACATAAATGAAACGACTTTTAACCTGTAACTCACTGAGTTTTGGTATTATTTTAAAGCAACCAAGGTCCACATAAAAATAAATACAAATATAGCTGCAAGCAGCAATAATACGGGGCCAGTGAATGCATAAAGAAAAAAGAAAGAAGCAATGATAAGTAATATGCACAATAAGCCATAGAAACATAGAAGATTGAACTAGAGAAAGAAAACCATGCAATTAACGAATGAGCATTTTAAACCCTCACTAACCTCAGTAAAACTAGGCCTACCCCTAACCTCAAGAAATACTATGCGCAAGCCTACGAATGCCAAATCATGATCACCTCAACACATCGGCGGGGACAGGAATCGAACCAGTGACCTCCGGACTCATAGGCTGCCTTTCTTCTCATTGAGCTAGAGATAGCCCTGGAAGTGTCTGTTGATATATACGTCTTTCCGTCCCTGATGGACCAAGCCTCTGTTTTGCTAACTACTCTAGATCACTGGTTTCCTAACCATCTACCGATAGAGAAATGTTTACGTCTCCTCGGAACAGAAACTAGTGAAAGTAGACGATCTACAAGCTCACAAAACGTTGCTATCTGAAAAGTTGTGAGATTGTAGATCGGCTATTTTCACAATGAAGTATGTCATACTTTGAAAAAACATACTCTCAAATAAGCATTTCATGTTATCTTTAACAATTGCACATATTCATTGATACAGTCATGTTGTTTGCAATGCACTTTAAATTGAGTCTGCATGAAGTGAGCCTTGAACCGGCTACCTTGCGGTTGTCAGGCAGATGCTGTAGAGAGAGGTCATTGGACCGACAGACCTGAACTGGTGAAAAAGGAGCTCACACAGATGATAGTTTCACGCAAATGGCTGAAAAATCTACCATATGGCCGAGTTTCGTAAAAAGCGTATGCACGGTTAACTCTCTCAGTGCCACGCCCCGACATATCCCGAGTTTTTCCCGAGTACCCTCAGTGCCAGCACGAGAAATCCCGAGTTTTTACTTTTGACTGTGGTCGCGTTATTCTGTTTATTTTTCATGATCACTTTCGCTTCCTGACTACATCAGACTCACCCGGAGCCGGATGTAAAAAAAATAAATAATTTCCGGGTCACGTTGTTTTTCTCCGGTGATTTTCGGCCAGAATAGGGAAAGTCACGTTTTTTCACACGGTATAAAAAGCGAACGGAGAGGTCCACGTCTACTCTCTTTGGTCTGGGTGACGATCAGTCATCGTAGTCGTGTATCAAGCCCAAATAACCAACTACACTTTAGAAACAAGCCCAAAAAAACGCGGTCCCCACAGCTACCAATATTTACAAGCAACTTTACAGAAAAATAAGCCCAAATTCGCTTATAATAAGCGGACATGGCAACGCTGTTTAGCACGGTTCAGCACGGTGACGTTAAAGTTGGATGCTGTTGGACGCAGCCTTCCAGAGTAATCATCACACCTGGTCATACGCACTGGTTGTACGCACGTCTCTGTGATATACGAACCCCTTTGGGAATTGCACGTCCGTTTGTGACTACCAAAATACGACCGGCCTTTACGAACTTTATTTACCCCATATTTACGACCCTCGTTATGAATCGGGGCCATTGATACTGTGAACATGAGCCATCTGCGAGCACAAGTGGCTCTACTAGTCGACCACTCTACAGTGCCGTGTTGAAAAGTACACGTACGTGCCCCAAACCCTTGTTTGATCATTGACCCATCTAATAGTACAGTACAATTGTGAAATAACATATGATGACATCATTACTGATGTAACACCTAAATTGTCTTTCAAGCCACTTAGATCTGTGTAGATCAGGACACCTTGTGTTCGCAATAAAATATAAGTAATTAAAGTTTCAAACTCTAGAACAAAGCAAAGACTTTACATCAATGGGTGATCCTTGTGAGAATAAACAAATCAAAGGTCATGGCAACTTTTATTTAAGAAGACTATCCAAATCTTCTTAAAGAAAGGTTTACTCTGTTTTCTCCACCAGACAACTTCAGACCTGAAGATCTAAAAACTCATTCTAATCGCTTTAATCGCTTCACTTTGGTCGCTCTGGTCAGCGTTGGTGAAAGAAAAGTGTCCCGTGACTCCCGTCGTTTCATTTGCTTGTTTGCAACGTGACCATGGGACAAAATCCCTTCTCCATCAAGTTGTCAAATACACACACCCTCTATCTTTCTCCGGCCCGGCCGGCAACTGTACTGCCCGGGGAGGACAGAGCACAGAGCAGGTCCTGGTCCTCCTTGCCCGGAACGTCACGTCAGTAGAAAACGTTTGTTGACTCAAATACCAATTTGTGGGCTTAGTTTTGTTTGCCGGTATTCAACAGATGTACACGGGGACCTTAATTTACTGTGTTAATTTAACTGTCGGATGTAAATGGTCGTGGGTCCATATGGTTCTATTATGTACCCTCTCAGGGTTACAAAAACACCCGAAACGAAGATTGAGCAACTATTTTCTATTTCGTGACAAAAATATATCAACATCATCATTTATAGTGGAGCTGTCCAAAACACAGACCAAGTCGGGCGTGTGTTTTACCTAATTCGCACTGGCAGCTTGAGTCTACTGCCTGGGGAGATTGAGCAGGACCACCCACTCGCGAGATGTCACCTTCGGCTCAGGACTCTGGAATAAATATAACGCAGTGTGTTGGGCTAGTTGCGGCAGGCTAAACCCCTACCCGTTACCCTAAAACTGCGATTTTCTACTCATTACCCGTTAAATGCGGATAAGGGAGCTGGCGCTGTCCCTAAACGCTATTCTGCACCTGCTATAACCGTTACCCATTATGCTGACACCGCTATTTGCGGGTGGAGGCGTGCCCGTGGGCGTGTTGTTGCTATATCCCCAAAATTGCTATTTTGCCCACACACATGGGTGCGGCTTTGGGAAAGCACACAGCGGATTCTAAAACTACCCGCAAAGAGCACACAGACTGCCTCTCTCTACTAGGCTATTATTTTCAACAAATCTCTGTGATTCTAATTTTACTATAATCAGCAGAAGGGAGGGTGTCAATTCCTTGTGTCAATTGTATTTATATAAGATGATAGTTTATTTTATTAAATAATTGTCATAATTGTCAAATTGGGCCCAGCCCGTCACCCGTCGTTTTTCTAAACAAGCTTAATTGCTGCATGCAGCCTTCTTTCCTCATTAAATCTTGGTAATTCGTTAAGAACAGGATCATTCTACCCTATTCCAACAGTCTATATATTTTTTTTAAAACAGCTTGGAGCAAATAGGGCTATATAAATGTATACAATTAGGTAGGGGTGTGCGTGGATATTCAATTAAACAGGGCTGCCCCTACTAACCGTTTTCAAAATGATATTTGGTTATTCTATGAAATATATTTTTAATTGAGATATTTTCGTTTTTTCCATATTGCTGTCATGTCTTAATACAATTATGCTTTTAACAAGCAAAATAAGCAGTACAAAATAGTTTGGATTACTTTGTTTGATGGGAAAGAGTTGCGATGGAGAAATCACATCCAATATAAAGACCTGGATCGTTAATCGCCCATGTTACCTTGTACTGGCCGCTACCAGTGCTCCGGTCACTTGAAGAAACAATCCAACGTTTACTTTGAGGTGAGGAAGACATGAAGAAAGCTTTTTAATCTCAATAGTTTGTCTGAAGATCCATTCTATAAACTTTAAGGGGGGCTCTGACTTGCGCTGCTGCAGTGACAAGACAGCTGATTGATTTGACCTACTTTTGCGCAATGGTGATGTAATTAATTATTTGGGAGCAGGTGTGTAAGATTCCAATAGTATAAATATTTTAAATGGCTTTCATATACTCTTCCGGATCTGATTAATATGACAAGTTGCTTATTGTGAACACAATAGGCTACAAATTAATTAATATAAAGATTTATAAAAAAGAAGAAAAAAGGGGGGCACGGTGGCGCCTGCAGTAACTTCTTTGTCTCTTCTGGGCAGCCAATCACGGTCCTGCAGTCACTGCTTGTGGTCCTTAATTCCCTGCTGGATTTACTGTTTCACTGACCAGTTAAATCTTTCCCCCAACTCCCAGACTCCATTCCTAAATGAGGAAGAAGGAGGAGCATGATGAAACGGCACAGAAAGGATTAAATAAAAATAAAGATTGATTTGATTGATTTTTACACTTTGTCAGCTTGTTCTTTTGTCATTCCATGGTACATCATGATCTTGTAATTGTATTCGTTTTTTTTACATTATAACCTGCAGTCCATTTGGAAATTAGTTGGCTGTTCATTGCAAGAGGAAGTTACAATCTTTTCTATTTTGATTAGCTTACTGCCTTCAAAGTACCCAGGCTGTGCTCCAGTATTTTATTTATTGTGGGTAATGTATTTGAGAACAGCAAAACCAATCATGTATGAGTTTATAGCCCTGAAACATGACTGTCATATCGTGACCGACCGTCATGGATGAGCTCAACTTGGTATTTAAACTTTCTCCCTTTTTGGTCCGTACATCTACATGAACGTTCATATTCCAAATATAAAGTGCTTACCCCATGGCTACGGATTTTACAATTATGTACGTTTCCTCAGAAGTACCCGAATATTCTCAATTGTTAAATAAAAAGCATTTTAATCCGATTGGTGGCCATTTTTCTCCATAAGCTTTCAACATCGCGACCTTATCGGTTGGAAGGTGAATTGCACTCCGATACGTTATAACTCTATGAGAAAATGGCCACCAATCGGATTAAAATGCTTTTTATTGAACAATACGGAAGATACAGGTAATTCTGAGGGCCCGAACATAATTCTAACATCCATGGCCAGCCCTTTATATTGAAATATGAACGTTTATGTAGATGAATGAAGCAGTAAGGGAAAAGTGCAAACACCTGGTTGAAGTTCATCCATGACGGTAACAGAGCTTGCGAAATGACATTTCCGGAGGGTTTACCAGGCTAAGCAAAGACATGGCTAGCATGCAGACAGAGTAAGACCGCATGGCTCATTTGCAAATCCTCGTGAATTTTAAGTAGCCATGCGGTCTTCATTTACTTGTAACAGAGTATTTCCGTATTGCGGTATTGATACTTTTACTTAAGTAAAAAGTTTGAGTACTTTTTCCACCACTGATTACTAGCAATAAGCAATAACTTGGATAACAATGACACGATTGCAAAATGCCGGCTATTTATTATTACCTACATAACTAAACGAGTTTAGGGAGTTAGGGGAAACAAGAGCTCGTCATAGTGTCAACATTATATTATATAAGCAAAATATAATGTAGGCTACCTATAGAGTCACTTAGACAGATCTGCAGTCATGGTGACACATAGGATGCGTGTCGAGCGCCTGTGAGCAGGCTGCCGTTTCATCTGCTCTGAGTGTTTTCTTGTTTGAGTGTCTTTTGTGAGCTTTTTCTTTTCCTATAAGGGGACTTTTTGTTTCCTTGGCTCTTTATATATCCTATGGATAAGAACATTGTATATCATTCATTCATTCCCATTGGTGTAATGTTTTCTTAAATGTTTACCATGCTTCTTTTTATTGACCTCTGTATGAATGTATTGCACTGGAGCCGTTGAGCAAAGCAAATTTCCTTCGGGATTAATAAAGTATATATCTATCTATCTAGGGGGTCCTCGTAGTTACTACAGGGGGTCCGAGATATAACATTTTCTCTCTCTTTTTTTTTTCTTTTTTTTACGCTATACCAGCATCCCTATTTTGCGGGGTAACCTACATTCACCGAAAATAGCCGATCTACAAGCTGACAATGCGTCATGCTGCAACAGCTTGTAGATATGCTATTTTTGTACAGAGCCAAATGTCGAATGATTAATGCTTTAATCTCAACGTCAATTTTAATGTTTTCCGAATGAGAAATACAAATGTATTGGCTACTATAATAAGCACATCATGCTGCTATTACCCTGACATTATGCAGAGAGGCTATAAGCATGAATATTCTTTTATTGCTCAATGATGAGTTTGCCTATTTGTTACATAACTAACAGAGTTTGGGTAGAGTTAGGGAAAGCGTTCACAATCACACTCTACAATTTTATTACACTTCTTCTTCTTATCACATAGCCAAAATATAATGTAGGCTATACACGAATCCACGGAGCGCTGCCCTGGGCGCAGCCATTGCTGCGGTGTCAACGCTCCGCGGACGCGACACCGCAGCAATGGCCGCCTACAGGCAGCTACAGGCAGCGCGACTGTGGATTCGTCTATACACTTAATAGAAAATTGAACAATGTTTAGCTGTATGTCGGAAAGAAACCATGCAGGAACATTAAGTCAGCCAGTAAAAGCTCACGTTCTGCTTTGATCAGGTTAATGTTATATTATCGGCTGCCTACAAGCATCGTTGAACTCGTGGCTCAACGTGCCCTCGGTGGCTCGTGGTAATTATTAATGCTTTGATCATCTCATCAATTGTAAGTCTAGAATGACAGACGCAATGAATACAAGAGTATGTTACATTATATGTACAGTATATATGCTACAAGCAAGCAGAGCCACAGTTGAAGAAAGTTGGCTCGGGCAGGAGTCGATCCCGTCCTCCCAGTGCGTGTGCTTTTCTTTGATTGGCCGAACGTTGATATTATAGCGCTCCGACCTCGGCAATCAGGCGATGTCTTTGGCGCAGTCGGTAGCGCTGTCGCCTCACAGCTACAAGGTCCTGGGTTCGATTCCCACAGGGGACGCTGTGGGCGCTGGGGGCGTGTTCTCTCCTCCGCGTCATCAGCGCCCATACCTTAGGTGGGGTTGGCGAAAGGGCCTTTCTGTGTGGAGTTTGCATGTTCTCCCCGTGTCTCCTAGGGTAGGTACCCTCACAAAAACATGCACTAATCCTGGTCACTATACTGCCTCCCCCTGGCCAGCCGGGGCGCCTGATGGAGGGGAAGGGAACTGGTTGGAATAACGTGTTCTTTCCACATGCTACGTCCAACCAGGGAAACTCCCCCCTGTCAGGTGACAAGAAGGTCAGTTGGCTCTCATGCATTGAAGGAGGCATGAGCTCGGCCCTGGCCTCCCTAGGTTGGCAGAGGGAAGGTAGTGCCCAGGATTACATAGACAATTGGCACTGAGTGTTAAAAATAGGGTTATAAAATCGTGGGCTAAAAATTTTAAAACTTATTGTAAAAGCTAAACTATGAAATTGTAAAAGCTAAACTATGAAATATCAACCAATCAGATTAAGGGGTGGGGCTAAGTAGCTCCAATGAAGGACAAGGACTCTCATCTGAATCCAATGAGGCAGCTAGTGCCTACGACAAGCAGGTCACTGAGTCCAGTGCAGGGATGGGCAACTGGGCCCGCACCAGCACTCAATGTGGCCCCAGGCCAAAATCCCAAAACTTTTGAAATCGCAAAGAAAAACAAAGTAATCTAAACATATCCGAAATGGTGAACTATTGCCTTCAGCTATTCCAAACATGCAACTTTCCATGAATCATTTTAATTACAACCAGCCATTAGGCCACGCCCCTTTTCGAGACCATTAACACATTAACCGCCAAGACCGTAGTCCTACGGTCCATTAAATCCAACTGTTAAGCGCCGAGACCGTAGCCCTACGGTCCAAGGTCTTTTTAATGGTTTACATTAGATTAACCCCTCAGGCACATTGTGGGTTAATCTCTTTCATGAAAATGACGTAGAAGTTGAAAAAAAAAAATCTGAACATGTGATCACACAAAACATGTTTTACAACTCACTAAAGCAGTGATCAGGGGTCCCATCAAACCTAAAGTTTAATCCGAGCCGATCACTTTCTCTCTTTCCCTCAGCTGCGCTGCAGTAATCAAAGCAGCATGGCAGGCTCGTTGGGGAAGCGTGTGCACATCACATGCCGCGCTCGTAATGTGCACGCGCACGCTCGCACCTGACTGCCTGTAATCACTGAGAGTAGCAGCAGCCGGCAGACGGCTCTATGGGGGAAGGAAGGGTGTGCACGTCAGTGCTCGCACTCGTAATGTGCACCCGCACGCACGCAACCTGTCCCACACACACACACACTGCAGACAGGACAGATCATAACACAAACACACAGAATGTTACCCCTTTGATAAACTGACTGATCGCGACGCCAATATTGTTGTTTTGTAAATAATAAAGGATCCAGGTTACTGTGACCTGCTCAGATCAAAGTCACGGTGGAAAAATAACAGGTGGGGGAAGGAAGGGTGTGCACGTCAGTGCTCGCACTCGTAATGTGCACCCGCACGCACGCAACCTGTCCCCCACACACACACTGCAGACAGGACAGATCATAACACAAACACACAACATGTTACCCCTTTGATAAACTGACTGATCGCGCCGCCAATATTGTTGTTTTGTAAATAATAAAGAATCCAGGTTACTGTGACCTGCTCAGATCAAAGCCACGGTGGAAAAATAACAGGTGTCCTGAGATCTGAAACGTACAAAAGGGGTGCTGCGCGCACCCCTCGTTCTGTGCATTTTCCAAAAAGTTTAGTAAGAGCCGATCGTGATTGAGAGAGAGAGATAGAGATATAGATAGATAGATTGATAGTAGTAGTAGTGATAGTAGTAGTGATAGTAGTAGTGATAGTAGTAGTAGTAGTAGTAGTGGTGGTAGTAGTAGTAGTAGTAGAAGTATAGTAGTAGTATTAGTAGCAGTAGCAGTAGCAGTAGTTCAGAGAGTTGTGAGTGAACGAGAGATCCGAGTGTGAGATACGTAAGTTGAGTGAACGAGAGATCCGAGTGTGAGATACGTGAGTAATATTGAGTGAACGAGTGAATTGTACGTGAGTTTGTGTGGGAGAGTTATATTGAGTGAAAGAGTGAATTGTTTGTACGTGAGTTTGTGTGTGTGAGTTGATATTTTGAGTGTAGTAAGTGTGAGTGATATATATAAATCCTACTGAGTTTTATATATATATATATATATATATATATATATATATATATATATATATATATATATATATATATATATATATATATATATATATATATATATATATATATATATATATATATATATATATATATATATATATATATTATAGATAGTGAGGGCGTGGAGGTAATATAGAGTGGAAGAAATAGGAGAAGATATATAGGAGAGGTGATCGGCGTCACAGGGAGAGAAGAGGAGTAAAATAGGTGGTAATAGAGAGGAGATAAAGTTTATATTTTAGATATAGTGTACTGTGAGAGGGTAGTTATGGTAGGGAAAAAGTGCTCACGCAAGCGCAAGCACACCGTCGGACCTGGTCAGCAGTCCATGGAGAGGTTCTTGGTGGGGCCTGCTGCAGCAGCCTCCCAAGAGCAAGCTCCGGTGGTTTGTCCTCCTGTGGACCTCCAGCCAGGGCCGAGTGTCGGCACCCAGGACCGCGAGGACCTGCCCGCCGGCCGTAGGACCCGAAGCACCCGTGTCCTTCGTCCACGGATCTCCGTCCCAAGTCCTCCTGCGAGCCCTGCCCGGGCCCGGCCCGGCGGCAGTGTTACGGGGAGCGAGTTGGGGTCAGGAGCGGAGGAACCCGACAGCCACAGCGACAGCAGTAGTGAAGCCTCTGAGGGCTCGGCTTGGGAACCGGGTCCGGCGCCCAGTCGGGGCCACAGTCCTTTTTCCAGTGGTAAGCATACATTTTTTTTTTATCGTTTTATGTGTTACAAGTTGATTTGATCGAGTTGTATTCGTTACTAGTTCATCTGACCGTGCGTTTAGTTGATTCAATGCAGAAAAGTAAACTATCGTCGTTGCCAGGTTTGCTAAGCCATGGTTCACATGACGCTTGTATCTGTTTCAGGGCTAGGTCTGCTAAGCCACACTGGACTTGTTTTTCTGTAAATCTGCTTGAAAATGATGGTGATTGTGAGCACTTTTTTTTTGATATATTTGAAGTGCTCATGTGGCCTATACTCGGCTATTCGCTTCTTATGGGCTCGTTTTCATAGACCTGGTTGCTTATTACTTTCCCACAATCTGGCAACATAAGTGCGCGTGCACGACAGGCCCGTCTAGAGTAGCCTATGTGTCTGCGGTTCTCAACCTGTGGTTCGCGACCACAACGGAGCGAGCCTCGCACAACGCCTCAAAACGCGATATAGGCCTATATATATATATATATATATATATATATATATGCATCTATCTTATGAGATGATTACAATGTTTAGGCTCTATTGATTTTTTTTTATTGTGTAAAATAACACATAAAAATAGCAGATCAACAAGCTGTTTGAGCTTGTAGATCTGTTCATGTTGTTTTTCTGACCTGAACTGAAGCCTTTGATGTCGATCAGGCATGTCTATTTGATCTCATATGTGCCTTTTGTCAGTCGCTCTGTCTGGATAATGTTTGCTAAATGCATAATATTGTTGCTTATTACTTTCCCACAATCTGGCAACATAAGTGCCCGACAGGCCCGTCTAAAGTATGTGTCTGCGGTTCTCAACCTGTGGTTCGCGACCACAACGGAGCGAGCCTCGCACAACGCCTCAAAACGCGATATATATATATATATATATATATATATATATATATATATATATATATATATATATATATATCTTATGAGATGATTACAATGTTTAGGCTCTATTGATTTTTTTTTTATTGTGTAAAAATAACACATAAAAATAGAGCTTGTAGATCTGTATGTTGTTTTTCTGACCTGAACTGAAGCCTTTGATGTCGACCAGGCATGTCTATTTGATCTCATATGTGCCTTTTGTCAGTCGCTCTGCTCTGTCTGGATAATGTTTGCTAAATGCATAATATTCACCAGAGTATTTGAAATTGTATTCTAGATTCTGATGCTGAGGAGGAGGTACTGGTGGGTGCCATGGATGCAGATGATGATGACGGTAGTACAGTAGGGGTGAGTGAATTGTCAATTATAGCACAGGAATGAAAAAATGCTAAAACCAGGGTAATGGTAAATGTACTCTCTCATATTTATTTATTCAGTGTATATATGCATGTGGTCTGTGGATGATAAATGCTTTGCTAAAGATGGACATAATATCTAAATAAAAGTATATTTTATGTTATCACAGGGTTGCATGCTAGTGGTGGTGAGGAGTTGCTGCAGGAGGTGCTGGAGGAGGGAGCAGTTGGTGGAGCGGTTCGTGGAGCTGGTCGTGGAGGTAAGGTGTGTGTGTGTGTGTGTGTGTGTGTGTGTGTGTGTGTGTGTGTTGTGTGTTGTGTGTGTGTGTGTGTGTGTGTAAAAAGTATTTTATGGTAATGATCTATTTCTATAATTCACAGGTGGTGGCAAGGACAAGGGTCCTCCTCCGGTGTGGTTGTCCACAGGCTGGTGTCCTCGGGACATCCCCTTCACAGCTGGGACTCCGGGTCCTCAGAATGCCTCTGCAGTCTGATAAGCCCGTGGACTTCTTTGAGCTGCTGGTGTCGGATGAGTTGTTGGAGGAAATCTGCACTCAAACCAACCGCTATGCCTTACAGCAGCCGCGCAGTGACAAGAAGTATGCCAGATCCAATAAGTGGGAACCGGTGGATTTAAACGAGCTCAAGCGCTTCCTGGGGCTCTTTCTTCTCACCGGAATCAACCAAAAGCCTGAGCTCGAAATGTACTGGTCCACTGATGAGTACATCGAGGCCGCCGTCTTCCAGAAAGTCATGCCGAGGAACAGGTTCCAGGCTATTTTGAGCAACCTGCACTTCGTGGACAACACCATCCCCCGCCCTAAACCAAAAAAGCCCGAAGACGAGGACAAACTCTGGAGAGTCCGCCCAGTGCTGCAGTCCTTGCTGGCCAATTTCCAGGAAATGTACCTGCCGAGCGTGGACATCAGTATTGATGAGGGAATGCTGTTGTGGCGGGGACGCCTGGAGTTCAAGGTCTATGCCCCACAGAAGCCGGTCAAGTACGGCATCAGGTCGTACATTTTGTGTGATTCAGCAACAGGCTACCTCCACAACATGCTGCCATACTGTAAGCTGAAGCAGACACTACCTGCCACCATAAAACAACTATTAGGCAGGTTAGGCGGACTTGGGTATAGGCTCTACATGGACAACCTGTACAACTCGGTGGACACGGCCATTATGCTCCTGGATGAGAAAAAGACATACGTCTGCGGGACCCTTCGTAAGCGCCGAGGACAGCCAGCAGCCATCGCAGATGTTACCCCTGCAAAGCTGCCACTGGGGTCCACCATCTCTCGCCACTCCAGGGACGTGATGGTACTGGCATGGCGAGCCAAGAAAACAAAAATCGTCACGATGATCTCCACCTTGCACCCTGATGGCATGCTGCCCGTGTCCAGGAAGGAGAAACGGAAGAGGAAGAGGGTGATCGAAGATAAGCCTGTGTGTGTTATTGAGTACAACAAACACATGAACGGGGTCGACAAGCTGGACCAGAACCTCAGCTACTACATGTGCACCAGGAAAACCAGGAAGTGGACAAAAAAGTTCTTCTTTTATATGCTCCAGATTGCCCAGTTCAACGCCTATGTCATCTACAAGGCCAGGCACCCAGCTGGCAGAATTCAGAACTTCTACTCGTTCATCCTGGCAGTAGTGAAGTCCTGGACCACCCTCGGGAACCTTGGGGGAGTGGCCCCTCCTCAGGAGGGTAGGAATGAGGCCCCGTCTCCTGAGGAGGGGTCCGAGGAAGAGGATGAAGACCTTCCTCAGGGGGATGGGATTGAGGCCCCACTCCCTGAGCAGGAAGAGGGCGCCGCCCGTCCTCAGGAGGGTAGGAATGAGGCCCCGCCTCCTGAGGAGGGGTCCGAGGAAGAGGATGAAGACCTTCCTCAGGGGGATGGGATTGAGGCCCCACTCCCTGAGCAGGAAGAGGGCGCCGCCCGTCCTCAGGAGGGTAGGAATGAGGCCCCGCCTCCTGGGGATCGCCCCGGAGCCGCCCGTCCTCAGGAGGGTAGACACCCATTGCCACCAAACGTTGACCCTCCGTCCAGGATGAATGACAGACTAGATCACGAACTGATCAAACTCCCAAAATCAAGTTCATCTAAGCAGTACCCACAAAGGCGTTGTAGGGTTTGTGCCCGATCGAAGCTACCGACGAAGAAGAAGGACGGGAAAAACATCCGGAGCGAAACGAGCTATGAGTGTAAGTCCTGTCGTGTGCCCTTGCACTACAAATGTACACATCGTTACCACACTGTACAAGACTACTAGAGTGGCCTCGAGAGCCGGGTGAAGGGTAGACGCACGCTGATCCGCTCAGGGTAATGCAAAAAAAAAGAACTTTATTTTTGTTTATTTATTTGCACTAATTGCACTCAATTTATTGATTTGAATGATTAGTATTTATTATTTGATGTTACATTTAGTTTGAAATGGCTTGCACTTTGTGAAGCGGCTGCTACTATTTTGTTCAACCTACCAACCTCAACCTGCCTATTCATACTGCTTCATGTGATTTATAGCCAGGCAGAGATTTTACTTTTATTTATTTATTTTGCTCTAATAGCACCAATTTGTTGATGTTGAACTCCCTAGAGATTCACAACATGTCATAAATGGCATAAGAGAAAAAAGGCAAGCTTGTAGATCTGCTATGAATGTAGTATTGAGATTTTGAATTGTGTGGGCAAAAAGTTTGGAAAATGACGCTCTTGATGAATATATTGATGTTGCACATCAACTTTGAATTATTATTTATTATTATTTGGAAGAAAAAAAAAATGTGAAAAATGTTGTTTGAATTGAGCACTTTGGAGCGAAACAGAGCAATAAATGTACAATCAAAAGCAGTTTTATTTTATTTCTTTTTATAAACAAGTATTGTTTACATGACTGATGTCAATGAAGGCGCAAAATAAATTTGAAACACTTTTGAAATCAAGTTATGCCTCTAAATGTGTGTCATTTACTAAAACGCTCATGTCTCAGCTTCTGAAGAAAAAGGCCTCTTTTTGGTGAAAACCAAGCTGTATTCAAACTCCTCTAGCTAGAAATGTTTTCATAGTCCTAATACAAAATCTTCTGTGGGCCCTCAAAAATAAGTCAGAATGGTCAAAAACCTTGGCAGTGGGAGAGCCTGTTCTAGAAAACCCCTTGGCAGTCAATGTGTTGAAATACGTAATTGTTCGACACTTGTTGTGTGTGCAAAGTTGTGCAACTTTTTGAGTACGTTTAGGCCCTCAAAAATGTGATGAATCTATGCAATTTCAATAGGGCTTTGCACTTGTGCTGTGCTCAGGCCCCAATAATAATTTGTGTAAATGGAGGGCTTATGTGGTTATGGGATGATTTGAGGATAGCATCAAGTTGTACTGATGTTGAGTAAACTGCTGATCATGTATTATGAGAGGCTGTTGTATTCCAACATCTTGTACATACAAAACGTACAATTCGAGAGTTGGTGAATTACAATGTTGCAGGTGATAACACGTGTATTTTATTGATCGTTTAACTTGCTGTAAATTGTATTTACAGGAAGTTAATTCATCTACCACAGCTCTAGAAGAAGAATCACTGCATGGGAATGTTTTAATTTCAAACACTACTTTTCATTTACATTTGGTCTCCTCTCATTTATCTTTTGCCTAGACTCCTTGCACCTCCCTGTGTGTAAAGAGTTTTCACCTGAACATCATGAGAGAAGCCCCAGTCTGATCCAGGAGGAACCAGAGCCTCCACACATCAAAGAGGAACAGGAGGAGCTACTTCAAAGATGCGAGGAGGCAGATGGGTCAACATGGACATCACTACAGGAGGAGCTACTTCAAAGATGCGAGGAGGCAGATGGGTCAACATGGACATCACTACAGGATGAGCTACTTCAAAGATGCGAGGAGGCAGATGGGTCAACATGGACATCACTAGCAATGAAGAGTGAAGGTCATGTTGAATACAGAGAGAAAGAGCCTCGAGCCAGCACCTCAACTGAACACATGGAAACACAGGCTTATATAGAGTACTGGGTTCCATCACAACCAACTAGTGATGACCAGCTCCTCTCTTCACACTGCTCTGAATCTGACATCACTGAAGACAGTGATGAGTGGGAGGACACCAGGGGAGGTCAGTCAGCTTTAAATACACTAAAATCACACAAGACACAAACTGTGGAAGCCAAGCCCATGTCCTTTACTTGTGCAATTTGTGAAAAGGGCTGCATTGAGAAGGGTGATCTGGAAAGACACATGAGGACCCATACAAGGGAAAGGCCATTTACTTGTACAGTTTGTGACAAAGGCCATACCACAAAGAGTAATCTAAAATCACACATGAAGAATAAGCATGGGGAAAAGGCCTTTACTTGTACAATTTGTGGCAAAGGCTGTCATAATCTAAAATCACATATGAGTAGCCATACAGGGGGAAAGCCCTTTACATGTACCGTTTGTGGCAAAGGCTTAAGTCATAAGAGTACTTTAAAAACTCACATGTGTACACATACAGGGGAAATGCCCTTTAAGTGTACAGTGTGTGGCAGAGGCTGTCTTAGCAAGAGTATTCTGGAGCAACATAACATGATTCATACAGGGGAAAAACCCTATATGTGTACAGTTTGTGGAAAAGGATATAGTCAAAAGCGTTTAATGGAAGAACACATGAGAACGCATACAGGGGAAAAACCCTTTGCTTGTACATCTTGTGGTAAAGGCCATAGCTCAAAGGGTAATCTAAAAAAACACATGATGACTAATCATGGTGAAAAGGCCTTTACTTGTACAATTTGTGGGAAAGGCTGTAATAATCTAAAATCGCATATGAGGACCCATACAGGGGAATTGCCCTTTACATGTACAGTTTGTGGGAAAGGCTGTCGTAGTCTAAAATTGCATATGAGGACCCATACAGGGGAAAAACCCTTTACATGTACAGTTTGTGGGAAAGGCTGTCATAATCTAAAATCACATATGAGGAGCCATACAGGGGAAAAGCCCTTTACATGTACAGTTTGTGGCAGAGACTTTAGTCATAAGTGTTCTCTAAAAACACACATGTTTACACATACAGGGGAAATGCCCTTTAAGTGTGCATTGTGTGGCAAAGGCTGTATTAGCAAGAGTCAGCTGGAGAAACACACATGGATTCATACAGGGGAAAAACCCTATATATGTACAGTTTGTGGTAAAGCATTTAGTGAAAAGCGTGAACTAGAACGACACGAGAGGATTCATACAGGGGAAAAACCCTTTACTTGTGCATTTTGTGGCAAAGGCTTTAGATGGAAGCGTAGAGCAGTAGATCACATGATGATTCACACAGGGGATAAACACATTAAGTGCACAGTTTGCGGCCAAGGCTGTAGAGACCAGAGTAATCTAAAAATGCACATGATGACTCATACTGGGGAAAAACGCTCCACATGTACAGTGTGTGGCAAAGGCTGTATTCATAAGTATGCAGTTAAAAAACACATGAAGACTCATACAAGGGAAAAAACCTTTAGTCAGAAGCGTAGACTTGAAAATCGCGTGAGGATTCACACAGGGGAGAAACGCTTTAAGTGTACAGTTTGCGGCCAAGGCTGTAGGTACCAGAGTCATCTAAAACTTCACATGATGACTCATACTGGGGAAAAACGCTTTACATGTACAGTGTGTGGCAAAGGCTTTATTAAAAACGGTGCTGTTAAAAGACACATGAAGATTCATACAGGGGAAAAGTCCTTTACTTGTACAATTTGTGGGAAAGGATGTACTAGTCTAAAATCGCATATGAGGACCCATACAGGGGAAATGCCCTTTACATGTACAGTTTGTGGGAAAGGCTGTCGTAGTTTAAAATTACACATGAGGACCCATACAGGGGAAAAGCCCTTTACATGTATAGTTTGTGGGAAAGGCTGTCATAATCTAAAATCACATATGAGGAGCCATACAGGGGAAAAGCCCTTTACATGCACAGTTTGTGACAAAGACTTTAGTAATAAGAGTTCTCTAAAAGCACACATGTATGCACATACAGGGGAAATGCCCTTTAAGTGTGCAGTGTGTGGCAAAGGCTGTATTAGCCAGCAGGTTCTGGAGAAACTCATACAGGGGAAAAACCTATTGACAAAGTCTCATGAGTAATGTGAACACACACACACACACACGCTGACTCTTACTGGGGAAAAGCCCAGCCCAATCCCTTTGCATGTACTGTCTGTGGCCTTGGCTGTATTCAAAAGGGTGATCTGAAAAGACTCATCAAAGGCTGTAGAGAAAAGTAATCCAAAACACATAACTAATAGGGTAAAGCTCATTACTTTTCCAGTTTGTGGCAAATGCTGTGGTCAAAAGTGTGACTCATACAGAGGGGGATTCCCTTTGTGGCAAAGGCTTGAGTGACATGCACAAAATGCACATCTTGAATCATTCAGTGCCAAAGACGTGTACACGGCCAATTTTTTTCAGAAGCCCAGAGTGCCAAAGACGTTAACATATCCGTTTTAGAATTTCTTAGAAAAAGAAAAAATATATATAATTATGTATGTATGTATGTATATATAGGTGTGTGTATAATTATTATTATTTTTTTTCACACAAAACCAGGAGATAACGTGATCCCAACATGTAAAGCTCTATTCACTTCCTGGTTAATGTATTTCGGAAAAAGCCTGTATCTCTGCTCTTGTGTTATACTATGTGTTTTTGGCGAGACATGCCATTTTCAACGGTGTATAACAAGCGAACAGGAGCTTTTTTCACGGAAACACAGTGAAACCCTGCGTGATTATCAACCATCAGGGGATCGATCATACTGGAACTAAATATTCTGTGGTTACGTAGGTAAGAAAATCGCTGGCACTGTGGGCAATTATGTTTTTATTTACTTGACACTGAATGAGTTAAGATACTGTATGTGGATTTATCAGGTATTCATCAGCTGTTAATTGAAGAGTAATTATACATAGCAAGAGTCAGCAAATGAGATATAACCATGGAATCACCTATGCGCAGCCAATTAGTCCGGACATTCACTTGTCATTCTATACTTGTGAAATGCTGTTGGTGAGTGCACATCTGTCTTTAATGAAGATGGAATTGTAAAATAATAAAATAAAAATGAACTTTCCCCCCCGTAGCCCGTGCCTAATTTAACACATAAGGGTGTTCTTGATCTGTTATTTTATTATTAATGTCATTTTTATTAAGGTTGTGTGGACGGGAAAATAGCCATATGTGTGTAGTCAAGGTCTTATACTATTACTCCAGGGTACACGATGGGAGTAAGTATACATTTTATAGCCTGCATATATTCTGCTATATTCTTGTTAGTTTGGGTCCCGGGTAGGGTTGATCCGATCAGGTGATTGGAAATCGGGATGTTCACGTCATTTAAAAAATATATATATATACTTTTATAAATCTTTTTAGTGCGTGACACAGACATGACTCCACATTTACATTACATTACAGTCATTTAGCCAAAGTGACTTACAATAAGTGCATTCAACATAGGTAGGGAACGAAACTACTAATCACCAGAAGTCCTAAGTGCATTTTCTGCTAAAACAAGCAACTAAGAGTATACCTAGCGCTAAGGTAAAAGTGCAATATATCAGCTACCTACTTTCTTAAACAGATGAGACAAATAGCAAAATCAAATGAGCAAGAGCTAAAACAAATAAGTGTATCGACAAATCAAATGAGCAAGAGTTAAAACAAATAAGTGTATCGACAAAAAAAGATCCAATACAATAATAACACAAGAGTTCGTATAACTAGTTAACAACAAGCAGGCAAGGCGAAGAGGAAGGGTAGTGTTTCCTGAAGAGGTGGGTTTTCAGTTTACGGCGAAAGATGGGCAGTGACTCTGCTGTCCTGACATCAGTGGGGAGTTCATTCCACCACTGTGGGGCCAGAACAAAAAAAAAGACTCCACTTTGCAATCGCTCACATTGTAGACTGCTCGCGACATTGCCTCATTAAAAAAAAGATCCCTTTCACAGAGTTTAAATCTATAAATTCCATCTGAGTTTGGGACTAGCACTAGCATTTAGCACATAGCAGTGGCATGAGGTACTTTTTTTGCCTTGAATATACTTGAAAGGCAGAGAGTGACATTGATCGTTTCTCGTCTTGAAAGCAATGAAAGGCAGACCATGTTGCCATACTGTCTGAATGGGACTCGTAGAATCTCAAACTGTCCCTGGGATTCTGGGACCCATTCAAATGACCACTCCTGGGTCCTGGAACCCACAAACTACATTGAAAACCTGCTAGCTATCACTGCTACTGCTTAGATGAGAAGTTATTTTGATACATTGGAATTGCTGAGATTTTTGACATATTTTAGTTTGTTCAAGAGAGGATATTTAAGTTTAATATTTTGTGCTGTACCACTAAGCTATAAAGATATTAATTTAGTGTACTCGTTTTGAACCAATGCTGCACTAAAAAAACATATATAAAGGTATCCATGACCATGTCGTTTAAATAAACAAAACAAAAAACCTGTATGAGACAACTTCAATGCTTTCTTTTTTTATTTTCTTAATGCATTGCCGAAATATCAGATTGGGAAAAATCGGTATCGGCAGATACTCAAAATCAAATGATCGGGATCGGGAGCAAAAAAACGTGATCCCTAATCCCGGGCAAACGTCTAATTTCTCTTTGGGGTCTTGAGCTAAAACGTTTGGGAACCACTGGTCTAGCTCAGTGGTTCTCAAACCTTTTCATGTCAAGGACCCCCAAAATGATATGTATTTGGCCGCGGACCCCCATGTCAAAATATTTCGTTCCAGGGACCCCCATGAAGAAAGGATTTGAGTTACAAATGTTCTCTTTAAAAAATATTATATCCCAAGATTTGCACAAAATGTGTTTTAAAAAAAATAGCAGATCTACAAGCTCATAGCGCGGCACCGAGAGTGCCGTGCTGTGAGCTTGTATATCTGCTACAGCCAAAGTATAAAAGGTTAAAGTGGTTAAAATTATTGTGATGCTATATTAACAGATTTTGCTGGGGGACCCCCTGGAACCCCGCCTAAGGACCCCACTTTGAGAACCAACGGTCTAGCTGATGTCATGAAACCACAGGTGTCATGTTTGGACACCTGGCAACCAGACGTACTATCATTCATTGATAACAGTTGCTTGTCCTCCACAACAATGCTCTGTACATAATAAGCAGTGGTGGAAAAAGTACTCAAATGCTTTACTTAAGTAAAAGTACCAATACTGCAATATAGAAATACTCTGTTACAAGTAAAAGTACAAAAGTATTGGTATCAAAATGTACTTAAAGTACCAAAAGTAAAAATAGCCGATCTACAAGCTCACAACGCGTCGCGTGTGTAAAATACGGCTAAAGTGGTTAATGTATGTTTTATAATGTAATAATTTATATCTGCAAAGTAACTAGTAACTAAAGTTTTCAAATACTTGTAATGGAATAAAAGTATAATTACATCTGAGATGTAGTGGAGTAGAAGTAAAAGTATAGACAATTGGAAATATTCCAGTAAAGTAAAAGTACTTCAAAATGGTACTTAAGTACAGTGCTTGAGTAAATGTACTTAGTTACTTTATACCACCGATAATAAGACAGACGGTATGATGTTTTTGAAATGCTTTTTATTGTCACTACAATGACAGCAAGGGGACAGGAACAATAAGCAGCACACTTCAGTCTAAACAAGAGATTCTATAGTGCATTGGTTCTCAATCCGGGGTTTTTATCTAAAACTCTGAGAGTTGCAGACCCGTAAGGGTCCATTTGGACCTCTGGTGGTCCCCAGACAGTATGTTGAGAAACAGAGCTATAGTGAATGCATTTACTCTGAACCTAAAGAGCAAGTGACAGGATATCTATGACGTCATCTATAAGTGACGCCACTTGACCTCATCAGAAAGGGACATCGGGTGTGGGTGGGGCTTAGTTGTAGGCATCCTTCTCAGTCTGGGATTGGCTGGAGGGCAGTGTAGGAGTCACGACAGGCTGGACAGGCTCGGCCCCCAGATCAGCTGAAAAAAAAAGAATACAATAAATCACAAGTCTTTAGAGTCGAGTAGTTTAGAGTACACTAGAGTAGTTTAAAGTATGATAGAGTAGTTTACAATTTACAGTTTGGGCATTTAGCAGAAGCTATCTCTTGATCCATACATCAAGTGCAGAGAGACAGTGTAGTGCCTCAGTAAACTAGGATCATGATGATGTTATTTAGACTGAAGCTAGGTTTGAGGTTTACTAAACCACAAACCTAGCATCTCTCTAGGTCGTCCTCTAAACAATAATATAAACAAATATATATATATGTGTACATTGAAACACACATATAAAAACTAGGATGCCAGGTCAACAAATGAGAAATTAACCTATAGCATCAGTCTCAATAACATGCTATCAAAATTGCATTTTAACCTTTGCATGGTCGTCAAGGCTATAGGTCAAGTGCTACGGGCTACGGTGGAGTCTGAAGAGGTGAGTCTTCAGATTAGTCTTGATACAGTCTTCAGAATAGTTTAGAGTACACTAGAGTAGTTGAAGTACACTCGAGTGTGGTAGAGTAGTCTAGAGTAGGAGTAGTGAGTCTGGAGTAGGTATAATAGTTTAGACTCTACAATATAGTAGAATAGCGTAGAGGAATTAGGAGTAATTTGGAGTAGAGCAGTTTAGTCTAGAGCAAGGGTGCCAAGGGTACTTTTCAGGCTGTGACGCTCCAAATTAATCCTATTTCAACCTGGGACCTCCACCCGGAAAATCATTGAATTGTAGGCATTACATTTAGTTCGACTTGGTTCCACAGATAAATACTGTGAAAAAAGCACTGCGAGGCATTGTGAGCTCATAGATCGGCTATTTTTACAATGTTTGCCTCTCTCTTGCATAATATTTGACAATTTGACCAATTTAGTATTAAAACATGTCTTAAAAGTAATTCAATTGTAACTTAAGAAATGTGCAGATACCCTGTAAACACTTATACTGTGTGTTGGTTTGTTTACTGTTGAGTGAGAAAACAATGTTGCACATTAAGCTAATGATCAGGCCCCCCCAAAATGATTCGGGGACCCCCCAGGTTGGGTACCACTGGTCTATAGTCCATACCACAACATCATACTTATCAACACCGCATCACAAAACATACCACAAATGAATGGACTCACAAAATATCAGGTGCTTCATTCCGAGTGAATCACTCGGATGGGTGTGGTTTAAGGGTGACTTAGTTGCATACCGGTGTTGTTGTTGTTGTATGTAAAATAGCTGATGTACAAGCTCACAACACATCGTCCTGCAACACGTACGTGAGCTAGTAGATCGGCTTTCTTTTGGGTGCGTGCAACCGAGTATAACTGAGAAGTTAAGCAGGATGTAGCAGTGAAAAACAAGGCAGTTGCGCTCTCACTGGGCAGTCAGACTGTAGCTAGCTAGCGTGCTAAAGTTAGCTAAGGTTTGAATGAATTGAAATAAGGGATTTTGTATATATACAACAAATGCATGACTGTTCACATAACTTGACAAACAGTCGCAGCAACAGGGCTTTAATGTATTTTTCAAACTTGAATGATTTGAGACATATTTTATTCATATGTATATTGTTTATGTAGCTAGCTTAGCTTAGCTTGACAAGATGAGCCAATGTGAACTGACAAGAACACACATCAGGCACACAACACTGTGCATGACATCGGACGTAAGGGGCGGTCTCTGGGCGAAACACCTTGTTTTTAGGGAGTCCCGCCACAAAAATGTGGAATGCCCTACCAAAAGGAGTAAAGGAGTGTAAAACCCTACTCACTTTCAAAACTGCCCTAAAGAAACACCTTTAGGAGGCTGCAATTCCAAACAGGTCCCTGTCAAAGTCTTAACCTAACCTAAAAAGCTTAAATGGCTTTTGTAAAGCCATTTAAGCTATAATTAGGCTTAGTGGGAGGTGGTGCAACTGGCTCCTGGTAATTCCAATATGTTATTCATATCATTTTATATTACTATATTTTGTTTGCTTTCCAATACTGATACAGACCTGTATGGGTAGTGAGTTTAGGGACCAGGCCATTCCAATATGTTATTCATTTTATTTTACACCACAATATTTAGTTTGCTTTCAAATACTGGTACAGACCTGTGTGTGTGGTGGTGAGTTTAGGAACCAGGTCATTCCAGAAGGAACACTGTTGGTGCTGTAGACCCTGGAGCTGTCGGAGTTCAGGCTCCACCTCCTTGTAGAGGGGCGGGGCGGGAGGGGGCGGGACAGCGGACCAGAGGGGCAGGCCAGGTGGAGGAAGCGCTCTGGATGAAACCTGGGCCTGGTTAGGATCTCTGCAGACAATGTTATTAGTTAGGTAGGTAGGTAGGTAGGTAGGTCAATATGTAATAGTTAGGTAGGTTGGTTGGTAGGCAGTGGTGGAAAAAGTACTCAAACGTTTTACTGAAGTAAAAGTATCAATACTGCAATGTGGAAGTACTCTGTTGCAAGTGAAAGTCCGGAATTAAAAATTTACTTCATCAGAAAGGGACATAGATTAGAAGTAAAAGTATAGACAATTGGAAAACTTAAACTCCAGTAAAGTAAAAGTACCTCAAGATTGTACTTAAGTACATTATTTGAGTAAATGTACTTAGTTACTTTACACCACTGGTAGGTTAGGTAGGTAGGTAAGTTGGTAGTTAGATAGGTATGTAGGTCAATATTAAATAGGTAGCTGAGGTAGGTAGGTTGGTTGGTTGGTTGGTTGGTAGGTAAATAGGTAGGTAAATGTGACCAACCATTTACCTACCTATTTACCTACCAACCAACGAACCTACCTACCTATTTAATATTGACCTACATACCTATCTACCTACCAAGTGGCCTTGTGGTTAGACTGTCCGCCCTGAGATTGGGATTCAATCCCACGGCCCGGGCGGGCATACCAAAAATTATAAAAATGGGACCCAATTTCTCAACTCACGATACGATTCGAATCATGATTTGAGGTTCACAATACAATTTTTCACAATTAAAAAAAAAAATTATTTCTCTTACACAAATCCAGTATTTTATTTTATTTTAGTATTGTATAAAAACATTTTTTTTTTACAATACTGGGTTTTTTACTATACTATACTGTGTTATTTTCAATACAGTAGCAAATGACTGAAAACTCTTTATCAATTCTCTTACAAAGATCCTGTATTTTCTTTTGCACATGTCAGTGACATCACTGACGAATCCGTGGTATCTTTATAACCAGCTTTGAACATAATGGCGTACGTCCGTGCTACTTCCGGGTTGCATAATAGTGACATCACTGTCGAATCCTTGGTATCTTGATCCTAGCCTTTCAACGTGTTTACCAGCTGCGTCACTACACGCTGTGTTTTGATTTTTTCACGCTCGCGATAATGAAACACTAAACAGGATTATTATTTCATGTCAACCTTCAAGTAATCTCTCAAGAACAGATTCTGCTCTGCGTTTGAATCTGTCGGTAGCCGTGTTGACAACCCGTGCGCATTGCTTACACGTGGGCGTGCTATCAGATCAGGAAGCAGGCCGCGCTTTACCCTATCAAATGTAGTGGGCGGGATTTACGTGTGTGCCACTCCTTCCCCACTAGAAACAAGCCGAAACTCATTTAACAATAGCGTCCTCGAAGCCGACAAGACCACGGAAAGTTAGTAACATTTTGAATTGCTCTTTCATCATAGAAACAAGTGGGCTTATAACCAAAACGATCCATGTTCCGTGGAGAAATATTGTTAGTGGGAATGAAAACATAGTCGCACCACCGGAAGTGGAGCGCTGAAGGCAGACCAAAAACCCCGGTTTCCTTGCGCACGGGTCCAACGTATAGCCCCCCAAATGTTTCTTCTGGCTATCGCGATGTCACATTTTATTACATCGATTTAACCCATTGAGACCTGAAGCCGATTCTACATGTCTCCTAAATCCCAACAGTTTTCTGAAAAATTTATGTTTCTATAACAGTGGTGCTCAAACTTTTTCATGTCAAGGACATGAAAGATTTGCACACATTTTCACGATTAAAAAAAAATAGCAGATCTACAAGCTCATAGCGCGGCACCGAGTGCCGCGCTGTATGAGCTTGTATATCTGCTATTTTTGAATAGCCCAAAGTGTAAAATAATGCTTTTTAGCTCAAATCTAAAAATGAGACAGTTCCAGGTCTCAATGGGTTAAATCGTCACTACTTTGAATCGATTTAAATCGATTTACAATATATCTTTACATGCCTAGAGCCAATGCCTCCCTGCTTGGCACTCGGCATCAAAGGACAGGTTGGATAGAGGGTAAGTCCCTGCAACGTACTAGGCGGTGTACTTGAACATCAAGTCACCTCATGCTACAGAAACAGGAGATAGGCTCCTGGCCTATGGGCCGCATGGCTTGGGAACCATTGGTTCCGAGGGCTATTTACTTACTAGCAGTGGTGGAAAAAGTACTCGAATTATTTACTTAAGTAAAAGTGCCAATACTGTAATATAGAAATACTCTTGTTACAAGTAAAAGTAAAAGTATTGGCATCAAAATGCACTTAAATTACCAACAGTAAAAGTACTAAAATGTTTGAAAATAGCAGATCTACAAGCTCACAACGCGGCGCGATGCGACGCGTTGTGAGCTTGTAGATCGGCTATTTTCAAATAGCCTAGGTATAAAATAGGGCTAAAGTGGTTAATGCATGTTTCATAATATCATAATTTATATCTGAAAAGTAACTAGTAACTAAAGTTTTCATATAATTGTAGTGGAGTAAAAGTACAATATTTGCCTCTGAGATGTAGTGGAGTAGAAGTAAAAGTATTGGAAATTGGAAATACTCAAGTAAAGTACCAATACCTCAACATTGTACTTAAGTACAGTACTTAAGTAAATGTACTAGTTACTTTCCACCACTGCTTACTAAGTATGTAGTAAATAAGTAGGTAGTAGGTAGGTAGTAGTGACTGTACCCTGTCTTGATGAAGTTGGACAAGTAAGTCATCATTGCCAGAGAGAGGCGTTGTTCTGTGGATGTGAAACGCTGTGAGCTGATTGGCTGAAGAGGTGTTCCAAACACTAACTGAACATCCAATGGGATCGACACATCAGCACTGTAGACAAACACACAACATTAATGACATTAGTAAAACAACAACCATTGCATAATTAAAAGCAAAAACTGTTTGTATAAATGTATTGGTTTGCCGTGCCAGTCAACAAGTCAGCAAAAGCCAAAGCTAAGGAAAACTGATATGCAAAAAAAACTGTTCCAATATGATTTTTTTTTTTCTGATTCTACTCTGGATAGGCAAGAAAATAATGATTTGGGCTGCTAGTGTGAACATAGCCTTAATGTCTCATGGAAGAGACATTACTAGCTGTATAATATTAACAAACTCTACCATACAGATGTACTAGAGTTATATTGTATTAACATACTCTACCATACACATTAGATACAATAACTTTGGATTCATTGAAATAAGTCCAGGATTGTTGCTTTAATCAGTCAGACAATAAATCATCCACCTAGTTAGTCAACCAGCTAGTAAATCATTCAGTGAGTCAACCAGTCACTAAGTCAGTCAGTGGCTCAGGAGGTAGAGCGGCCACTTCGGAAACAGAAGGTGCCCGGTTTGATCCTGGCTCCCCCCCCACGCTGTGATAGTGTCGAAGTGTCCTTGAGCAAGACCCTGAACCTAGCTGCTCCTGATGAGCAGCTTGGTGCCTTGCTCTGCCGTCAGTATGTGAATGTGTGCACATTGTAAAGCACCATTTACCATTTTAGTCCACTGCTTCCCAAACAGTGGGTTCGGGACCCATGTTTGTGTCAGTTACCTGGTCTGGGCAGTGGTCTCAGGCAGGTGGTAGAGGAAAGCATTGGCTCTGCTCTTAGCCCAGTGACTAGCCATCTGCAAACTGGGACACACTATGAACATATCCCTGGAGGAGGGAGGGAGGGACAGACGGACAGACAGACAGACAGACAGACAGACAGACAGACAGACAGACAGAGATGTTATTGTCCTACAAAACGATGATACTAGCATCCAACACAGTTAGAGCACGGCAGAAAAGCGATGGCAGCTCAAAAGCCCTTTCTGTGGACCGGCAGGGTCTTTTTTTTTTAAGCAAAATGTATTCAAAGAGTACATATGACATTGTATTCAATTTTACAAAAATTAAAACAACTCTTCGGTTTTACATTTTCTCCCAACAACTCCCATCCACGCCTCCCCAGTGACCAGCAGCAGGGGCATCACGGCCATTCACTGTGCGTACGACGCGACACCCTCACTCTCACAGATCCGTGATTTCATACCCCCCACTTTTTGAAAAAGTAAAAAATATATATATTTTTTGATAATAAATCGGTAAAATCTGGCAAAAATAAGAATTAAATAACCTAACCCTAACCCTAAAATCGAAATAAAGTAACCAAAACACGAAAAAAACTAACAAAATCCGCCAAAAAAACGTTTTGAAAATACAGATTTTGTTTACATTTGACAGTTACAAATGTTTTTCACGCTTTTTCAAAAATAGCAGATCTACAAGCTCACAACGTGTCGCGATGCAACGCATTGTGAGCTTGTAGATCGGCTACTTTCAAATAGCCTAGGTATACAATAAGGCTAAAGTGGTTAATGCATATTTTATAATGTGATAAGTTATATCTTCAAAGTAACTAGTAACTAACGTTTTCAAATAATTGTAGTGGAGTAAAAGTACAATATTTGCCTTTGAGATGTACTGGAGTAGAAGTAAAAGTCTAGACAATTGGATATACTCCAGTAAAGTGGAAGTACCTCAAAATTGTACTTAATTACAGTACTTGCGTAAATGTACTTCATTACTTTACACCACTGCCACCGAAGAACCACCATTTCTGTACTGTGTGACCTCTTCAGTGCTGACCTGGTGGCGTTGTTGAGAGCCACGGAGAAGAGGTTGTATCCGGCGGGCGAGGGGGAGTGTTGGAGGCCGTAGAACCAGGAGGCAGCCTCCTTCACCAGCCCGCTGCCCTTCTCTCCTCCCAGAGAGTTGCTCAGTGCCTCGTAGAACGCCGTCTTACCATCCAGCCTGCCCTGAAGAACCTCAAAGTCCTGTCAAAATGACACACCTCGTGTTAACGGTCTGTCTGTTCAAAGACAGTCAAATACTGTATGGTTTTTCTAATGGCACGTTTGACCCTCAAGGTTTCAGCCTCCAGGAAGAAACTCAAAATAGTCAGAGAAGACATAAAACACCATACAAACACCACCAGGGGGCTTAATGAAGTTCTATCAACCTCATAGACACATGAAAAACTGAAAAAGTGCAAAACCATGTCACCACCTCTTATAATAAAAATGAAATGAAATTATATTTTTCAGGATTCCAATTAAAAAATAGCAAAAATAGCAGATCTACAAGCTCAAAATGTGTCACGGTGAGTTTTGAGCTTGTAGACCGGCTATTTTTGCTACTTTTGTGTGACATAGAATGGCAGAAAAAAAAATACGGAGAGACAGTACAGTATATGCAATGTGGCCCTCTGGAGTGAGTGTGGAAATAGTGGTCCCCTCCATCATCAAAGTTGCCCACTGATATAGAATATAGATTCCCTGTCAAATCTCCTAATTACACCAACATTGTTCTTGTGAAGCAGTTAGCTAGTTAGTGTGCTTTTGTATTAAGATTGTGAGACAGTCTCAGAGGGTATCCCCAGACAGCAGGCAGTGGTGGCTTGCAGGCGGCTCGTTCAGGTCATTTAGCAGCTTATTTATAAACGTTCCATATTTTTTTTATCCATAAATAGGTCATGTAGTAACTAAATATAGACTTATTTCTCATCTACAGCTGCTATTTTATATTTTATATTTCAAAAAGCGCTCCCATTCGAACGGCCTGTTTTTTTTTATCACGGCCCAAACAGGCACACCGGCCCGAGACATGAGTGACAGGTGGCACTCATAACCTTGGACACGCCCAATTATTGATTATTGTTTTATTTTTTAGTTTCCTTTGGTGTGTACAAGGGTTAAGCCCTTAAAACCGTGAATTTTAGATGTTAGTGTTGTTGGCTATTTAAAAAATAGCAGACGTACAAGCTTGCAGCGCGTCACTTAGTGCCGCACTGCGAGCTTGTACATCTGCTATTTTTTAACATCTCTAACATCTTTTGGAAAATCCTGAAAGTGTCTTGAAAAATCTTCAAAATTGAACAATTTTGAATTATGCAAAACTTTGAGAACCATGATTTAGAAGGCATTTGCAGAATCGGCCACAGGTCTTAACCCATTTAGACCTGAGGTTTGAAAGGTAGAACAACGTATAGGCTTTCCAGGTAACCCATTAATGGTTTAAGGCAGAACCAACCTTAATCTTCCTGGCTCTACCGATCAGGCCATCCTGCACGGAGGTGCCCAGCAGGAGGTCAGGCGTCCGGGCGCTCAGAGGGCGGACCGAAGACACCAACACACCGTCCATTACCGGAGACCACACCTGCAGAGGACCACTCACTGCTAGCAACTGCACACACACGCGCACACGCACACACACACACACACGCACACATTAAAATATACCTGGAAAGGCCCCCTCGACTTTAAGCGGTTGACAGTGTTCACTGCCTGATGGTATTCTCCGTGGAGTTTGGTATTTTGGGGTAAATGTGTGCGTGCGTACGTGCGTGCGTGCGTGCGTGCGTGCGTGCGTGCGTGTGTGCGTGAGCACATGTGTCTATGTGCTCCCTATACCTTGGTCTGGGCAGCGTTGAGTGTGTGCGAGGGGGTCTGCCTGAGGCAGGCGGCCATGCTGAGGTCGTCGGAGGTCAAGCAGCCCAGCTCTGTGGCCAGCTGGACGGCCCGCTCTTTGGACCTGGACACTGACTGCACCGCCGCTGGAGAGAACACACTGCCCCCCTGTGGCCAGGAGGACCTTCATCACTATCATCATCATCATCATCATCATCATTGTGATCATCATCAATGTGGTGAGCTTTAAATACGTCATGACTTTGTGTGCTAAGTTAAGCTCAGAAAAGGGGGGGGGTGGTTAACCAATATCACAGTGTCAGCCGGCGATCCCGTCCCCTATGGGATGGCTGGAATCTGCACACACTTCTCAGAGCGCAGAGATTGCTTATTTCAGATTTCCAACACATATTTTAATGTGCTGTTTAACCCATTAAGACCGGGAACACATCTGTGTAATTTCTTCATTTCTTTGGCTATCAAAAAATAGCAGATATACAAGCTCATAGCGCGGCACCGAGTGCCGCGCTATGAGCTTGAAGATCTGCTTTTTGTTTAAAGAATCGTGAAAATGGGTGCAAATCTTTGAATATATATATATACATTTTTAACTCAAATATCTGCTTCTGGGGGTACCTGGGGGAACATATTTTGAGATGGAGGGAGTTTGCGGACAAATACATATGAGAACCACTGATATTATAGCAACATAAGTTTAAAAAAAACTAAAAAACTGTTAGGATTCAGAAGCAAAGATTTGAGTTAAAAATGTTCACTTAAAATATATATATATATATTCAAAGATTTGCACACATTTTCACCATTTTTCTAAAATAGCAGATCTACAAGCTCATAGCACGGCACTCAGTGCCGAGTGCCGCGCTATGAGCTTGTAGATCTGCTATTTTTTAATAGCCAAAGAAATATAAAAAATGACACACAGATGCGTTCCCGGTCTTAATGGGTTAAGCTTAAAACGAGTAAAGCACCGTCTTCTTGAGTTGGAAAAAGAACGTAGCCTTAGAGTGTCTCCCTAATGGAGAGGAGAGGAGAAGGAGAGGAGGGGACGTCCTCACCATTAGTATCATGCGGGTGAAGAGAGGAGGAGAGGAGGAGGAGGAGAGCAGGAGGTGACTGCTGATGTCAGCACCTCCTCGCTCCGCCCCCACGGTCACTCTGGCGCTGTCCCCTCCAAACAGAGAGATGTGACCTTTGACCCAGCGCAGAACTGCTTCCTGGTCAGCCAACCCGTAGTTCCCAGCCAGCTCCTCTGACCCTGAACATGACAGCTCACCGTTAGGCGGGATCCAAGTGTTGCCAAGTCTGCTTATTTAAGTGACTTTGGCCTTGTTTTTTTCCTGTAAAGTCTATTGGTAGTTGTGGGTTGAGTTTTGTGTGTGTGTGTGTGTGTGTGTGTGTGTGTGCGTGTGTGTGTGTGTGTGTGTGTGTGTGTGTGCGCATGTGTGCATGCCTGCGTAGTACTGCGTACGTGCGTGCGTGCGTGTGTGTACCGGTACTGAGGAAGCCCAGTGCAGCTGTCCTGTGGTTGGCCGTTACCACGACGATGTCGCCCACAGCTGAGAGGGTGGAGCCATCGAGCAGTCCTGGATTCTGATTGGCTGAGGGGTTGAAGAAGAATACCAACACGGGGACAGGACCAGACTGTCACACACACACACACACACACACACACACACACACACACACACACACACACACACACACACACACACACACACACACACAGATTCTATGTTTTTATCCTGCAGAATATGTTGTAATGTCATACTATTAGTGCTAGACTCTTATGCTTGGTATACAGTTAAAAGAGAATAATTTGAACAGAGTGGAAGACTTCCATCGTTCCTTGTTTCACTAGATGGCTTAATGAGTTTGTATCAATGTATCATTGATGCATCTGGAGAGGCTGTGTTGCAACAAACAGGACAGTTTGGCAATGTTTGAGTACTTCTGGGGTCCTATCACGGGTCATCTTGATCTGCTGTGTGACTGCTCAGCTTTGTATAGGCCTAACTGTTGATGTGGCCAACTTTTGAACTGTGGTACCACTGATCATCATGATAGGTTAATTACTCGATTAACACTGAAGCATGTGTAGTAGGCCTATGCATTATAGTCTGGTATTTGTTTGTTTTCTTGTTAAGTCTTGTGTCTATTGATGATGTACCTGTCTCTAATGTCTTATAAAAATCAAAAAATATATATATTTAATACTATTAGTGCTATAGGAGCTAGACAGCTGCTCCTCTGAACAGCGATGGTGGTGGTATTAGTAGTAACTGCTACCAGTGCATTAACCTCAATATAGAGGCAGAATTAGTAGCAGTAAAGGTAGTACTAACAATAGTTTAAAGGTGCTGCAAGTAAGTAATGGGCTATTATACTGTGCTGGCTGCAGTGCTTGGTTAGATGTAAGCTTTTGGTTGCATTCTAAAGGTGCCCCTGTGCTGCAAAGCTAATTAAGCTATTCTTGCTGTCAAGGTGATATACATTTTGCTGCTTACACCTTGGATAAGAGACTGGTAGGTTACAGGGATTTTCTTAAGTAAATTTGAAACACTTTGAAGGAAAACAACTGCTTTCCTTTATCTTTAGCAATAGCAGTCCATCTAAATGGTCTTTGTTATATTAAAGATGGTTTAACACTGCTAATTGCAAAATGCAGCCAGTCCAGCAGAGGGCATTCATGCTCTCAGGGCATAAAGGAGGGGAGCAATTCATGAGGGCACTCATGTCTTATCTTGGGATCAACATATGTTTCAGATCCCCGGATGTAATGCATTCTTATAAAGCGGTTGACAATTGATGTCATGTTGTGTGACAAGCTACAGGAGTAAAGTTATTGCTACCAGATAAATGGTGGGGCTCTTCAGTAGAGTCATGGTTGATGGGCATTTCAAAGGTTCTTGGAATCCAAACTTAGTACCGTTATTATTGTTATGAAGTTATTGGATAATGAATGTTATGGTCGTTAATTAAAATCTGCTCAGGAGGCAAATATTTAATGTTATGTTCTTTAAAGGGTGGCTTATCATTCTTGGTATTATGTTGGCGTGGTTCTCCTTGCAGTCTTGTAAGCAAGGTTGCAATTTTACAAGCATGTAATGTAAAGGGAGTACTGGATTCAGATTAAATAATGTTGGTACTACTAACTACTATAAGTCGATAACCATTGCTTTCATCTATGTGGAGTCTAATCTAAGCGTATATCAAGAGTTAGTCATGCATCCATCATTTCTGATGTTTCATTTCTATGGAGGGACATTTTATGAATATATCTTAAGTCTCTCATTGGAAGCTGCTTCAGTATTCTTAGTTAATTAGAAGTCAATCTATGGTTAGATGGGGCAGTTAGATCTTAGCTGTTAAAACACAGATCTTAGTCTGTTCTCACACAAAGCAGCATTACGTTTTATCTGTGGCTCATTTGTTCAACAGGTCATGTCCCATCTTCAGTTTAAGCTTTAATTCAACAGAACAAATCTCAACTTTCTGCATATTTTCAGTTGGTGCACAGATCAACCGTTCTGATTAAAATGGTCTTAGTGCCATGTTCGTCATGTGCGCTAAAATGGGGAGTTTTTTGTTGGCTCAGGATGTAATGAATACAAGTGTTATAATTGCTAAATGTAAATGGTAGTTCTGTTATTACCATGCATATCTGGTGGTCGCTGGGTGAAGTTAAGGTGTAGCGTGACCTCAAAGTCATGTTAAGTTTAAAATGTTTCTTTAGTTGGCACTAGAGAGTTCAGCTGGTTGCTCAAACTGAAGGCATCATGGTTGATGCGGTTAATGGGCATCATGGTTGATGCGGTTAAGGGGCATCATGGCTGATGCGGTTAAGTGGCATCATGGCTGATGTGGTTGGGTTGCTCATGATTGGGTCATGGTGCATGGGTACTGATTTCAGAAAAATTTTTTAAATAAAATAATAATAATAATAATAATAATCCTCTTCGATCCTACTTGCGGTGCGGCACCGCACAACGGTGGACATCGCTTTAGGACTCCTGAAGTTCAGGAATCAACAGGTGGATAACACATGGATTTGAAAAAATAAATACAAAATAAATAATACAAAAATAGATTAAAATAAAAAGCATCGTGGCATCATGGTTGATGCGGTTGGTTTGCATCATGGCTGATGCGGTTGGGTAGCATCATATGGCTGATGCGGTTGGGCGGCATCATACGGCTGATGCGGTTGGGTAGCATAAGAGTTGATGCGGTTGGGGGCATCAACTCTGAGCTTGCATCACGGTTGCATTAACACTTAGTCATGTTAAGTATAAGTAGTATATTCCTCTATGTGGCATTAGAGGAATGGTTAAGTGCTGCCATGCCATGGCAGCTAAGGCCTTTTAGTTCACATAAAGTTAGTATGTCCTAGCCGATCCCAGACGCTTGTCTCGTTGCTGTTTTGGGGGAAAAGATGGGATATCGGTTGGGTCAGTTGGTTTGAGTGTTCACCACACACATAGTTTTTTCTATCATATAGAATAAGGCCTTACGGCAAGCGTAGCCATGGCTTCACATTCAAGTTCATATAGAATAAGGCCTTACGGCAAGTGTAGCCATGGCTTCACATTCAAGTTCACATAGAATAAGGCCTTACGGCAAGCGTAGCCATGGCTTCACATTCAAGTTCACATAATGTTAGGATATTCTGGGTATAGCATCTCAGTGATGCGGTTGGGTTGCATAAGAGTTGATGCGGTTAGGGGCATCACGGTGATGCGGTTGGGGGCATCAACTCTGAGCTTGCATTAACACTTAGTCATGTTAAGTTTAAGTAGTATATTCCTCTATGTGGCATTAGAGGAATGGTTAAGTGCTTTTAGTTCACATAAAGTTAGTATGTCTTAGCCGATCCCAGACGCTTGTCTCGTTGCTGTTTTGGCGGAAAAGATGGGATATCGGTTGGGTCAGTTGGTTTGAGTCTTCACCACACACATAGTTTTCCTATCATATAGAATAAGGCCTTACGGCAAGCGTAGCCATGGCTTCACATTCAAGTTCACATAGAATAAGGCCTTACGGCAAGCGTAGCCATGGCCTCACATTCAAGTTCACATAATGTTAGGATATCCTAGCATGATCCAGAATTTCTAGCTGCATATTCGTCACTGTCTCCTTAAGGAGTCTAGTGGGATATCTGCTTGGATGAATCGGTGAGCGTTCACCGTAGGGCGTTCTTGGTTCCGCGTGTTGGGGGTTGTTATGTTATGGTATATCTATCTCCCTGCTCTTAATGGTTAAATGATGGCTGTATGATTGTGCTGAGCAGGGAGAAAAAATATAGCAGAGCCTGAACGCCAAGATAAAATATTAGATCCACACTTGTATTCTCATTCTATTATATTGCTTAAATACATTCGGTCTATAATATTGGTTCAATCTATTCGTGAGTTATCTGACAGAACTAACAGTAGCAGTACAGTAGCTAAAGCAGTAGTAGTAATGATAGTAGGTGTTGCAGTGCACAGACTCACCAGGCCAACTGGTACAAAGATGTTGAGGTAAAGACAGTCTTCACTGGAGGCTGCAGACTGAACATCACCTGGTTGAATGCAGCTAGGACTGTAGGACACACATATGTACTGTTACAGACCGACAGACAGACAGACAGACAGACAGACAGTACTTGTACAGACAAGGAAAACCCAGAAACATGACTGGTATGTTTGTTGTATGTTGTATATTAAATTTCTGCTGGAATGGAATCATGGAACATATAGGACACGCTCTAATGACTGGCTCACTCTAAAGGTCCCCCAAGTAAAGACTGAACTGGGAAAAACAGCCTTGACCACTTGGAATGACCTACAGCTTAAACTAAAGATCTGTTCTCCCATAACATACAGTATACGGTCAATTTAAATCTTTGATTGCAGACCTACCCACAAGTGTCTGCAACAGTTTTTAACTTGTGTTGTATCACACATTGATATTATTGATATGAATATTGATGTGAAAACAAAATTGTATTTGGATTGTGATGTATCTCGACAACACTGCAAATGAGGGCAACCTCAATTTGAGGCTCATTTGCAGTGTTGTCGAGATATGTCCTTTCGAGAATAAATAAAGGTCTGAATGAATTCATGAATGAATGAATATCCTCTATGACACCACAACGACTCTGGCGCCTCAGCAGACTCAAATCCCGCCATCCCTAAATTAAGGTGGCACAAGAGATGGAGGTGACAAAGGTGACAAAAGAAGGGCGCAACAGTTTTCCCTGTTCTTTTTTTGTCTCTTTCATAAGTAATATTTGACAATTTGGCTAATGTTTGACCATTGTTTATATGTAGTATAGTTAACATTGGTTAAATTGTCACTTTAGAAATGTGCAGATCCCTGTATAGTGTATACACTTGTACTGTATGTTGGTTTGTTTACACCCCTCCTGGGGGTCCCGACCCCCCAGTTTGGGAACCATTGCCCTATGCGGACCACGCTCAGAAGCCTCCACATAGGACCAGAGACAAGGGCCTGGCTACTTGATGTTGAAATGGACATCTGATGATACACGAAAGAAGTACAGACAGACAGACAGACAGACAGACAGACAGACAGACAGACAGTACCGGGGTTTGCTGACATCCCAGGTCCCTGTCCAATCAGCAGGCTGGGGCGGTCTGAAACGCAGCGATCCTATAGGTGGACGGGCGTACGGAACCCCCAGGTACTGGACCACTGACTTCCTGTCTGCTCCCAGGGTGGTTTCCACGGCAACGCCCCGCAGCGTTCCGTGGCCTGGGATTGCCACGGACGTAACTAACGGCAACCGCTCTGGAAACAATAGAATAGAATAGATAAAATAATTGTCTCGGGGGAACATTCGCCCCCAAAAATAGTAGATCTACAAGCTCACAACGCGTTGCGCTGCAACACGTTGTGAGCTATTTTTGGCGAAGAGGTTTGGTCATTTCAAACAAGAGGAAATTAATTAATGCAACAACAATGACTTCTATTTCAGCATGCTAACTTTCCAGGAAGAGAAAGGCTGTAGTTTCTTTTAGCTTGGCATCTCCATCGATGATGTCACTGGTAGGCAAGTTTGTCCAGAGCCCACCAATGAGACACAGAGTGAGTAGACAGAGATGGTGGCATCTCATAATGAGCATTTGTGAGGACCAATTATACGAAGATAGGTCAAAAATGGATGACTTACTCCTTTAATGCAACCAATGTTGTGTTTTGGATTTCTATTCCACCCCCGATCCTCAAACCAAACCTGTGAGTTGTGCGTACTGTTCTACCGCTAAGTGCGATTGGCTCACCTTTCTTCAGGTAGACCTGCAAGGCGGGCTCTCTGATGGCCATTCTACATGAGGTGGAGGTGGGGCTAGAGGTTTTAGGGGCGGGGTTAAACACACAGCTTGTGGTGTCTGGGTAGAGGACGCAGCGAGTTGCTGAGTGTGTCTGACTGATGGTCAACACCTTGCAGGACTGCACCGACTCACATGCTGAAATACATTAACATTAATATAACATTAAAACATTCATATTAAAATAACATTAAATATGAATTCAACATTAATACAGTATATTAATTAGTATGTCTGACTGATGGTCAACACCTTGCAGGACTCATTAACCACTTAAGTAGCACAATCCCCCCCAAAAATTGTTACTTGATAACCAAACTTGTGACCATTCTTAATCGATCCTGAACTTTATTTGACAACGTATCCTGTACTACTTGAAAGTAATACTGCACTTAATATTCACAACCTACTTTAGTATACAAATATATATTGCCCTCCGACCTATTTCGTACCTCTGTTTTTTGTATTTATGCTTTGTTTTCCCTGTGTAAATGTAATCTATTGTTGCTAGTTTTTTTTTTTTTGGGGGGGGACTGCGGATGTAAATTGGCATCTTTGCTAAATCCGGTGTATTTACATTACATTGATATGTATTGTTCATTAATATGTGGTGTCCCGTCTAAACAAACAAACTAAAGTATGAGTATGAAGTGAAGCTCAAGTCTCCTGGTGGCTGACTCTGGAAATGCAGCTGGGGCCCTATGCATGAACGACCGAAAACGGTTTCGACCAATGGGCTCGACTCACAAGCTCGAACAACGTCATCAAAACCACCCAGCGCACCCAGAGTATGCGCTGGGTGAGCAACTCCATAGAAATGAATGGGCGGGCATTTCCGGTTACCACTCTAGATATATTATAACTCTATGGTTAAACCTGATGTTTCTATTTTTGGTTTGTTAATATATTTAAAGAATAGCGTAAACATTCAAAGAATAGCACGTCAACAAGCTCACAAGACAGGCTACAAGACAGTGAGCTTGTAGACAGGCTATCTATGCCACATACGATGACATATGAAATGGGGCAAAGGGGAATTTCACTTCAAAACACTTCTGGGGTCATTTTACCAATTTATCAGTCTACCCAGGCTTTTGTGCTTCACCCCAGACTGTTTTTAAGTTGCTTGATTCAATTTAAAATGTTACATAATTGACTTGATCAGACACGCCCCCCCTCCTATATAAGCCCATTCAACTTCAAACCCCATGTTAACTATGTTAGACTCATTGAAAACACACAATCCTGTTTATGGTAACTGGTATTGTCCTTCTAATGCATGAGGGGACCATAATTTCTTAGATTTTTTTTATGTCTAATGTTAGAAAATGAAAACAGTTAAATACAATTTATACAAAAATAAACAAACAAAATGACAGTCCCCTCATGCACTATCAGTCACCAGAACGAGGGTAGTGTGTTTTCAATGAGTCCAACGTGGTTAAGACAGAGTTTGAAGTTGAATGGGCTTGTGTATAGGAGGGGGGCGTGTCTGATAAAATTAATATCAAATATCTAAATACTGAATCAAGCAGGTTAAAACGTGTCTGGGGTGCTCACAGAAGACTGAGTAGATGTTAAAATGACATCAGAGGTGTTTTAAAGTGAAATATCCCTTCTGTATTTTTGTCCCATATAGCTAAATTTAGCTCATTTTTAACACATCGGGTGCCAAACACGGTCTGAACCGTGTTTTCACAGAGTAGCGCTTTGGTGCCGAACACGGTCTGAACCGTGTTTTCAGTCTTTTTGTTTTTTTCGTTTTTTTTCCACCGGGAGGGGCTGGAGCAGCTCTGGAATCACCCACGGTGATTCTGAGAAGGAAAGGACAGATGGATCACCGTGTCTATAAAATATATGGCCATCCGCTTCCGTTCTATCTCCTCCTCTAAAACCCCTATAACTCAGAAACTTTTTACGCTGGGGAAAACGACTCATTTTGTATGCACGATCGCTCCACCATTGTTACTCGTGTGAGAGATGTTATCGTTCCAGGCGTTAGCCAGGACCAACGTGCAAAATGAACGCATGCTTTTTTTCACATGGATTTCTCGTCTTGGGAGTCTACAGCTTAAACAGCGCCACGCAGCTTAACGGTGAGATTTCTGGCACCGAACGTAATCTGTTATTATAAAATTCTGGCACCCAATGTGTTAACAGAACCACATTTGGCTATTTTTGGTGACCAACAACACCGTTGTATGACAAAGTATACATCAGGCTTATTGACAGGTAACTTAGTGCTGGTCGAAGGTCAGAGGTCAGTGGTTACCGTGGAGACACCAGTCTCTGGTCTTGTCGCTGTCGGTGGCGATGTCCCGGCTCACGTGGATGACATCATAGGAGGAGAGGGCGGGGTCTATCAGCACCCAGGAGTTCTCTACAACGCTCCACTGGTCCACAGACACTGACAACACAGATTATTATTATTATTATTAGGGTGATTATCCTTATTCATCATAGCAGCAGTTGTTATTTAATCATTCTTGTCATTCTTCCCATAATTTGATTCATATTGTTATTGGTGCGGTATGAAAAGTAAAATTCTAACGGATGGACATTATCGTAGTAATGACCTTGACATTTGACTTGCTGGTCACAGAACGCACACGACGGAGAAAGGCACAGATGGACTGTATTGCCATAAAGAGCCAGCAGGTGGCTCTGTTTCCCCATTTTGATTGGTTCAGTTTGCTTTGATTGAGAAGGGTGTAGTCCATGAGCCAGACAAGATTTCATTATCGAAAGAGTGGGCAAAACCAAACCTATATTAAATTGTTCATAGGGTCAATACGAGTAAATAAATATATGATAACCTCTCCACAGGAGTAGCTTTTTCATGGTTATCACACATTTTGTAATTTTCCCCATACGTACATGACAGGTGAAAAAATGACAAGATTTAAAAAAGAGTTATCATAATGAAACTTCCTGAGTTGATTACTTACATGAAGACAATGATTTATCGTATTACAAGTTTTCTGAAATTGTATATATAAATATGCAAATTCGGCATTAGGAAAATATGCCCGAATTTGCATAACTTTCCAGAATCAACATTGGAACATTGGACAAAGCCAGAGTCAACACTCTTATTTCATTTTGTTAAGATGTTGGAGTCAAAGGTTTTTAACGAGGGAATATTCAATATCTGGCTCAATTTTGGGGCTCTGGCTCATGGACTAAATGCCTAATTTGCATATTTAAATATACAATTTCAGAAAACTTGCAATACAATAAATCATTGTCTTCATGTAAGTAATCAACTCAGGAAGTTTTATTATGATAACTCTTTTTTAAATTTTGTAATTTTTTCACCTGTCATGTACGTATGGGGAAAATTACAAAATGTGTGATAACCATGAAAAAGCTACTCCTGTGGAAAGGTTATCATATATTTATTTACTCGTATTGACCCTATGAACAATTTAATATAGGTTTGGTTTTGCCCACTCTTTCGATAATCATTGCTCAATTTTGGGGCTCTGGCTCATGGACTAGTGCTTCTCATGGCTGATTCTGTGCGCCTTGCCGCGACATACTAAAGCCTATACCACTTGTGCTATAACCATACGTTTTGGGATCACGCGCCTCTGCCACCATGTTAACCCTCCCTGTGTCTTTTGTGTGTCACCGCTTTGAAACGTTGTCGCATAATGATGATGTCATGTACTTTACTATGGGGAAACATTTTGAATTATGTTTTATAAAGGGACAATCTAAAGAATGGAGAAAACAAAGGCCAAGAAAAAGCTAGGCCTAGGAGGGTTTAGCCATCATTATTAGGCTACTAATAGACATTGTAGTCAATAATTGCAGTGGGAGTGACAGTAGTAGTAGTAGTAGTATTAGTAAAAGTAGTAGTCATTGTCGTAGTAGTAGTCGTTTCACACCATTGTTTTTGGGTGCAGGCAGTGTGAAAGGAGGGCAGAGAGCAGGAGATTTAGTCCACTGGTTCACTGGAGACAAAAACAAAACAGTCACAGCCATTTAATAACTTTAATAATGTAAAGTAATGTGTATTGACACTGAATTCACACAGCATAAAAGGTGTGCATGTGATTGTTATGCACCTGCTTTCATTTGTTTTTAGTTTTCTTTCCCGAGTGACATGCTAGAAAAAAATGTGTGTGTACATGTGTGCGTGCATATGTGTGTGCGTGCGTGCGTGCGTGCGTGCGTGCGTGCGTGCGTGCGTGTGTGCGTGCGTGCGCGTGCATGTGTGTTGAGTACCAGGTTTGAGGTACCAGCCAAAGGGTAGTGGCTGGGTTCTGACAGCAGAGGGTCTACAGTCCTGAGTCCTCCAGGTGGTCGTGTCCTCCTCAGAGCACGTCTGAACGCCCAGACTGATCAAAGACAGACACACCACCTCTCCACCTGCTGCTGCAAACATCATATTAGAATAGTTCATATCATACTGTATGAACATAAACAGGTCACGCTGTTTATAGGGCATTGCAGTGGCCATGTTGTGGTGCCACAGATCAAAAACCCATATTGTTTTTCCCATAGAGATTTCCGAAACTATTTATATCAATTATTTTAAGCCTGGAATCAAGCCATCCAGGCTTCTGGTGAACCATGACCAAACATTTGATTCTGTGTCAAAAAATAATAATACTATCTAATTATATGATATACTATATTTAATAAATACCCTTTTCTTTGCAGTTTTCAAATATTTTTGACATAGAATCAAATGTTTTATTTGATTCGGGGCAGCAGTGGCTCAGGGGTATAGAGTGGCCGGTTGAGCAGCTGGATGGCAACCGTGAGGTTCCCAGAATCCCAGTTCGATCCCGGGCTCCCCCAAAGTTAGTGTCGAAGTGTCCTTGAGCAAGATGCTGAACCCCTAAAGGTTGGTGCCTTGCATGGTTTCCTCCGCCATCGGTATGTGAATGGGTGAATGTAATGCACAATCTATGTAAAGCGCTTTGGATGAAAGTGCTACATAAATGCACCATTTACCATTTATGGTCATGATTCACTAGGAGCCTGGATGGCTTGGTTCCAGGCTTAAAATTATTGAAACTATTTTCTGAAATCCCTATGGGAAAAATGTATGAGCTTTCTATCTGTGGATTGCACTACTGAAACGCTCCCAAGAGGAGTCATTTATATACAAGCTTTTCCCTTGTCCATGTTAGCTGAGATGGCCTCCAAGAAGAAACGCTAGAAAATAAACCTAATACTTGCCTTTTCAAGCAAATTCAGTTTTGTTGTGTTGTGTCTTGCATTGATATATTCATCATTATTTTTGAATTATGCCATTTTTCCCCTCCTTTTATTTAGTTTCTGATCCTGTTTTTTGGTTTGTTTTGTTTCCTGTATTTAAAAAATGTAATACAAATAATTCCTAAGAAAAATATTTTACCTGAAGACTTGGTATCTCTGACAAAACCCATACCCCGACAACATGGATCTTCATCGCATCGACGCTCACACTCCAAGAATCTATACGCACACGCACGCACGCACGCACGCACGCACGCACGCACGCACGCACGCACGCACGCACGCACAGACAGACAGACAGACAGACAGACAGACAGACAGACACACACACACACACGCACACACACAATAAAACCTTTACTTTATTTAACATCACATTTGTACTAGTCTTCCATAAGTCAAGCACTATTCAAGCACAAATAACAAACACTATGAAAACTAAAATGTAATGACAGAAAATACATCAGCTCTAAAGTATAAAAGTTGCAACACACATAATTATTCAACAAAAAACATAACTGCTTATCACATACATATTACTGATACTTTCTTTCCCATCTATTATGTCCATCAATATTGTTCATACATTTCTATTTTCTTCTTAGAAGAATTAGCATTCAGATAAAATGATACATTATAATTCACATTACTCAGACCATAATATTATATTACATTTCTAACTCTGACAAAGTGTACAAATGTAACCAAATGAACCTGATCATTTTACTGTATACAGTGTCATATTTGACATAATAGATAGAAGGTTTTGGGCACTATCTTGCGCACGCCGCCGTACCCCCTATCCCTTAACTGTTTTGCCATTTTTTACAAATTTTAAACTATTTAAAAATGTTTTTCAAAATGTAAAATACGGCTAGTAAGTTTTTTACCCCTGAGACAGTGGAGTGTTTCCCAGAGAGATACGACTGCGTACGGAGTAAGACACCATCTTCTGGAAGGGAACGCGACTATAGAAACTCTTTACTGGCCCAGACAGGTCCACTGAAACAAACAAACATGAGAGATTAAAAAAAAAATGTCAACGGGAAAGCTGAAAGGGAGACAGTGTATATAGGAGAGACAGACAGTAGGAAAGCTGAGAGTTAGACAGTTTAGGAGAGACAGACAGCAGGAATGCTGAGAGGTAGACAGTTTAGGAGAGACAGACAGCAGGAAAGCTGAGAGGGAGACAGTGTAGGAGAGACAGACAGGACAGCTGAGAGGGAGACAGTGTATAGGAGAGACAGACATAGCATAGTCGAATTTGAGAAATGACGAAAAATGTTCGTCGACCACCTATTTTCACTGATGAAAACGTAGAGAGAGAAAACTAAACAAAAACTAAATCAAAACTAAGCTATGACGTCTAAAACTATGACTAAATATATTGACAATAAATAATACTACACTAAAATGTTAGGGAGGGACTATAGTGGAGAAGAGACAAGTCATTTTATGCTTTGTTAAGCGCGGATGTCATGCTCCGAACATAGCTGATCTACAAGCTCACAACGCATCACAGACACGTTGTGAGCTTGTAGATCGGCTATATTCGGCACACATCTAAGTGCGGACGCCTCCTGCCAAGATGGCGGCCGCATTTGTTTGTGCCTGAGTTTTAGCTCTTAAAATCACTAAATATCACGGTTAAGTCTGCCACACATTGTGTGTTTTTTTGGTGTATTATGTCAACAACCTGATCTGGAGCAGTCAGAGCAGTCTGGAAGAGTTGGACAATCTTATACCGGATTTATCAGCAGATACAGTGTATGATCCAAGTGCACCAGAGTGACACCGCTGGCTACAGCTACTATGCCAAGGGCTGGTGGTGGAGGGTCGGTGTGCCCTCGCACTACACCCGAGGTTTATAAAGCCCAAGATGGGAGCGTAATCGTAGAGGATGAACTACTGAACTTCATGGTCAACAAAATGAGAACACTGACTCATGATGAAATCGTCTTGCTAACCTCGAACAACTTCTCATCCGAGTGGATTGAAGAGTCCAAACGGATTCTGTTTGAAATGTGCAAGACCAAGACCACGATGCGCAACATCAAGCGCACAGGACCCCAGAAAGACTCCAATAACATAAGCGATTGCATGAAATTGTTAAATGAGTGTGGGGAGGACATCCCCAGGTTTGTTTCACACCATCTGGACCTGCTTCCACCTGTTGGATTTGGCAGCATTGATGCCTCAGCACTCCTCAGTAGAGTGACACAGCTGAGCTGGGAAGTAACCCGTGTAAAGGAGACCCTGGAGGCTCAGTCTGGTGTAAATGAGAACCTGGGGGCGGATGCAGCGACCATGGATCGTAGGCTGTCATCGATGGAAAAACTCTGTGGACCCTCTGACCGGACCCACAGAGCTGGCGAAGCACCAACGGCAGTAGCGGACCCCCACGGATCCGCTGATCGAGCCCACATGGCTAGTGGAGCATCAGCGGCAGTGACTGAACCCCGTGGACCCCCTGGCCGGGCCCGCGGGGCCAGTGGTACAGCAGCGGCAGTGACAGATCCCCGTGGACCCTCTGGCCGGACCCGCGGGGCTGGGGGAACTTCAGCAGCGGTGACAGAGCTCCGTGGATCTTCTAACCGTGCCCATGTGTCTGGCAAGAAGTCAACGACCCGGCAGAGGGGGGAATCGGACCCAGCAGCGCCCGACTGCCAACCATGGGAAGAGACCCTGAGCCCCCCACAGTCACCAGCATGGAGCTCAATCGTCAAGAAGGGGAAATGTAAGCAGCCCAACACCGGAACCATATGTCCCAAACGGGCACAGAGGAGGAAGGTGGGAGTAGTTGGTACGGGTACAGAGAGCAACATCACAGCAGTCACAACAAAGCTGGTGAGTGTGTTCGCTACCAGATTTACTCCCACCCTTGAGGCTGACACGCTAAGATCCTATCTATCTGTTAGTCTAGGCACGCCTGTAACATGTCGGAAGATAGACTCACTTCAGAGCAGGTTTAGCTCCTTCCACATAACTGCGGAATGTGAGGACAAAGCAACCATGTTTGACCCCCAACTCTGGCCAGCAGGCGTATACGTACGTCGGTACTTTGAGGCTCGCAGACCCAGAGACAGCAATAACGACGCAGCCTTCAGACCGGGAGGTGGGACAGACCTACAGCTCCTAAAGAACTTCATCACCCATGCATCCCCTCCTGGGAGCCAAAGCCTGACAAGTGATCAGGAAACTGTCAGCACTAAAATAGTCCGGGGTAGAATACCAGGTGGAGTGGCAATCTTATGGAACAAAAAATATGATAATCTTGTAAATGTGGTCAGATTGGATGTTGATTGGGCCATCGGCATTGAGTTCAACTGCAGCGAAAAGAAGTTCATAATTCTAAATGTCTATACACCCTATGAATGCACCATAAATGAAGATGAGTATCTTAATAGATTGGCATGTATCATGTCTTTCATCCAAGACAACACCTCCACCTGCATTTATGTAGTGGGTGATATGAATGCGGACATATCAGATGGCAAGGCATTATCTGGTAACCATCTTCTCCAGTTCTGCAATGAGTATGGCTTGATCCTCTCTAGCAAGGCACTTTTACCCTCTGATAGCTACACTTATATCAGCGAGGCTTGGCATACAACCTCATGGCTCGATCACTGTATAAGTACTGTAGATGCACATGACTCTTTACAGTCCATGCATATCAACTATGACTTGACCACTACTGACCATATTCCTCTCTCCATGTTGATCAATACTGGTAATCTACCTGTGTTATCACCAGCAGAGGGCAGCAAGAGACCTAGGAAACTAGATTGGACCAAGGCCACCAAGCACCAGTTGGAAATATATCAAAGCCAAACTAATGCTCTGCTAGATGAAGTCAAACTCCCTAAGCAGGCCATTCTATGTCATGACTTAAATTGTAAAAACCCACAACATAGCATTGCTGTGCACAATGTATGAACATATTGTGGAGTCTCTTTTAACTGCCAGCAGGCCTCTACATAAGCACAGGTCAAATGGGGGCCTTGCCAGGCCAGGTTGGAATTAATATGTAGCAAAACTGCATGCGGATGCCAGTAGGGCTTTTAAAGAATGGGCTGGATCAGGCAAAAATAAGTCTGGTCACCTGTTTGAACGGAAAAAACAGACCAATGCTAATTTCAAATATGCACTTCGTTTTATTAAGAGACAGGAAAATACAATGCGGGCCGATGCACTTGCTAAAAAATTACTAAATAATACAGTGGCCCAGAGGACATATGCAATCTGTGGCAGAAAAGGTTTGATATAAATGAGAAATTGATATAAATGAGGCATTATTACGGCCCACCAAAATACATTTTGGCGGGTCGACTAAATCAACTGTAGATTTAGTCGACTAAAAACTTACATTTAGTCAACTAAAACTAGACTAAAATGGAATTGTATTCAAAAGACAAAATCAACACTGAAGTATAGTAGTACAAACGTGTGTGTGTGCAGTGGTGGAAAGTAACAAAGTGCATTTACTTAAGAACTGTACTTAAGTAACATTTTGAGGTATTTGTACTTTACTTGAGTATTTCCAATTTCCAATACATATAAATTATCATATTATAAAACATACATTAACCATTTTAGCCCTATTTGATACATAGGCTATTTGAAAATAGCCGATCTACAAGCTCAAAACACGTCGCATCACGACGCGTTGTGAGCTTGTAGATCTGCTATTTTCAAATATTTTAGTACTTTAGTATTTTGGTACTTTAAGTATATTTTGATGCCAATACTTTTGTACTTTTACTCAAGTAACATTTTGAATTCTGGACTTTTACTTATAACAGAGTATTTCTATATTGCAGTATTGGTACTTTTACTTAAGTAAAACATTTGAGTACTTTTTCCACCACTGTGTGTGTGTGTGTGTGTGTGTGTGTGTGTGTGTGTGTGTGTGTGTGTTTGTTATCGGACGGACACACTCACCCTTCTTAATGTGAGCACTGTGTGGCGTGCTGGGCAGCAGGGGGCGACAGGGCTGCCTCAGAGGTTTGTCGTAGGCTCCGCACACCGTGGTGTCTGGGTAGAGCACACAGCTGTGGAAGCCTGCTGTATCCTGTCTCACGTCTACCATGGAACACTGCTGCTCTGACTGACAGCCTGCACACACACACACACACGCGCACGCACAAGCAAATGCACACATGCACACACGCACACACACAGCTTTAGAATAGCAGATCTTGTACATCTGCTATATTAAAACCCGATGCAGATTCTACCAAATCCCTTCTAAATCAGCATCACACTTTCAAGATCTTTCAAAAATATTCAAAAATAGCAGATGTACAAGCTCACGAAGTGACGCGCTGTCAGATTGTAGATCTGCTATTTTTGAAAAGCCAACGACGCAAAAATCTAAAATGACTTTCCCGGTTTTAATGGGTTAAAAGAAAAATCTTGAAAAACATGTGGAATGTTTTTTGAAACATTTCAAATACAAACACCTTGTATGGAGGTCCCTGGCAAAAGAACATTTCCAGATGGGGGGGTCAAAGAGTATATTCATTTTGGGGTTCTTGGCATGAAAATGTTTGAGAACCAAATGTTTTGACATTAGGAAGCAAGCCCATATAAGCAACTACACTTTAGAAACAAGCCCAATTACGGCAACCCGCAACTACCAATATTTACAACCGGCTTTGCAGAAGAAACAAGCCCAAAGTTGCTTATAATAAGCGGACTTGGCAACACTTGGACAAGCTCTGTGCACAGTACGTTTATCACACTACTACAGCATTAATATATCTCAATAGGACATACGTGAGAGACACCAGAGCAGTGCTTGCTGGGAGTTGAAGTTCATCTTGTTGAGCCAATAGGAGAGGGCGGGGAGGCTTCTCTTTGGATCCACCAGCACGCTGCTCTCCTCCAGGGACTCGAACCCACCCTGTACCGCTGCTGAAGAGGGACACATATGACATCTAGAACTGTCAGTCCAATGAATGAATGAATGAATCGACAGACAGACAGACAGACAGACAGACAGACAGACAGACAGACAGACAGACAGACAGACAGACAGACAGACAGACAGACAGACAGACAGACAGACAGACAGACAGATAGATAGATACATTTTGATAGATATAAGTACCTCAATCAATCAATAAATCAATCAAAAAGTTAATCAAGTCTAGGTCCATGATGCAGCTGTCAATTACTAATTATTATTACAAAATTACTTGTCACAATTAGTGTGGCCAAAAACTATTCTTCAAGCTCACAACGCGTTGCGTTGCAAGGCGTTGTGAGCTTGAAGATCTGCTATTTTTGGCAAATCGATTTGTGTAGAGTGAAATAAGAGTGTACCAAATGTACTCTTCACAGGTCCGTGTTATCAAGTACAGAGGGTTTAAGTGGTACTGAATTTGCAGCTCAACAAAAGCTAATCCATTCTGGTGTATGACAGAGGACCATTTCACAATAAATTAAAATCTCTGTGATACGATTATTGTGCACGTTTTTTTTTATCACTATAAACTCTAATAACGATTATCATGATAGCGCAGACATCATGTCAGTGTGTGAGCTGGATACCAACCATCCACAGCAAATGCTGTCTGCTGTGCTCCTGTGCAGGCTGGAGATGGAACATCTGCTGCCAGCTCTGAGCCTGTGAGACACATGGAATAGCATTCATACACAGAGTGGAAGTAAACAGCTGCAATGTGCTTGGAATTAAACAGCAACAAAACAATCATGAGTCAAATGAACCCATCAGTGCCATTGCCATTTTTGACGTGGGTTTTCCCAAAGGCCCAGAGTGCCACACTGACGTCTTTGACGTGTTTTGGTGTTTTCAGTGTTTTTTCCACTAGATGGCACTGTTCGCTAACACATGAGTGACCAGTTCATGCTCAGACACACAGATCCAGAGCTCACGTCATTTCCTCTTCCATTCACTTCCTGGTTAGCTTATTTGGGGAAACGGCTGTAACTTTCAACATTTGTTACGAGACATGGTATATTCAACAACCTATAACAAGAGAACGGGGGTCGTGATGATTTCTTTTTCACTTTTCGCGGAAGCACGGTGAAACCCTCCGTGTTTAGCTACGATCGGGGGCTCGATCATACTGGGGATACATATTCTGTCTGTGACTAGTTGAGGTAAGGAAAACGCTGATTTTCGCTGGCACTGGCGTAGCAAACAATATCTAATCTAAGATTTGCACAAATGTTCACGATTTTTCAAAAATAGCAGATCTACAAGCTCGTAGCGCGGCACTCGGTGCCGCGCTATGAGCTTGTAGATCTGCAATTTTTGAATAGCCAAAGTGTAAAATAGTGCTTTTTAGCTCAAATCAAAAAATGACACAGTTGCGTTCCAGGTCTCAATGGATTAAGGATAGAGGTACCAGGGTGGAGGGTTAAGTTTAGGTGTTATGGTAAAGGATGCGTTGGTACCAGTGTGGAGGTAGATAGGGTTAGGATAGGGTTATTGTAGGGTTAGGGTTAGAGTTGTTCCGATAGCGATACCAGTATCGGAAAAGCTACAGATTTTAAACCCTTACTGTATAATTTACATTATTATTTTACCAATTTATATCTGCACTTTAACAATTATTAAAGGGATTTGTATGTATTCCTAGATCAGTGGTTTTCAAACGTTTGAATGTCAAGGACTCCCATAACTCTCAGAGTTACAGACCTGTAAGGGTCCATTTAGAACCCACTCAAGGAACCCTAAGGGTCCCTGGACCCCACTTTGAGAACCACTGTCCAAGACCTTTTTTTAAAATTACACACTGGTATCGGATCGGTACTTGATATCGACTGATACGCAAGTTATGGTTATCTGAATCTGTATCGGGAAGGAGAAACTGGTATCGGTACGTCTCTAGTTAGGGTTAAGGATGGGTTGGTACCAGTATGGAGGTAGATGGCCTGGAAGGTGATGATGGAAGCCTGGTAGTCTTTCTTGTTCTTGCTGTCAGCCGGTAGAGCAGCATCAGCTGGAAAGAAGGACATACAAGCATTGAACACACCTCCAACTGTGTCTGCCACACAGCGGGCCGGCGGAAAATTGGCACTATTTGGCACGGTGGAATCCAAGGCTTTCACAGAGCGCATACGGTACGGAACGCTGTCAATCTGGGTGGGCCTGGGCCCAATCACGTAGGCCCAACAAAGAATCCGCCACAAGTAAATTGTTTAGTAATGTTGGAAGTAAATTGAGATTATTAACTCTTTGGTTACTTTTTTTGTTGTAAAAATGGGGTGTTAATTTAACTCCCTCAGTGTAACATGTACCGATAACTCGTACCTTACACAATGTAAAATAGGGTTAGGGTTAGATCATTGCTGTGACGTTCAACGCATTCATTATGCAGAAGGTCCCTATTCACAAGTTTTCAAAAGTAAAACATTAATACAAATTCTTTGACAATAGCAAATCTACAAGCTCACAACGGGTTGCAAAGCGACACGTTGTAGATCGGCTATTTTCAAATTGCAAAAGTATATTATAGGTCTGTGTTTTTTTTTACTAATAATCAAAATCTACAAAGTAACTGGTAACTAAAGTTTCAAATAATTATAGTGGAGTAAAAATTAATTTGCCTTTGAGATGTAGTGGAGTAGAAGTAAAATTATTGAAAATTGGAAATACTCTTGTAAAGTAAAAACACCTCATAATTGTACTTAACACATTGGGTGCCAAAACCGTTAATCTACGGTTTTGTAAATAGTCGAGTTGAGTGCCAAAACCGAAGATCTACGTGAAGAGATATATTTATTTATTTTTCCACGTGGGGCGCTCTAACGCAACTTTGGAATCATTCACAGAGCTTGAAAAAAGGACAGGACGGAAGTGGATCCATGGCAAAAACACGACCTCCCGTCCGCATCCTTTATAATTCCTTGAGAAAAAGCTTCATATCTCCATTTCTTTTTTAACGTGGTGGAAACGAGCCGCTTTCGATGGCGATCGCTCTGCAATGGAGGATCGCGTTAGAAATATTATTGTTCCAGGCGTTAGTCGACCATCGTGCACGCAGCTTTTGTTTATTACATGTGCTTAGTTATGCAATGAGGTCACTACTTGAGAGTGAGATTTATGTTGGTCGGTGAGTCGTTTTCTTACTGATAGTGAAGTCTTGTCCTCCGAAGTTGAAGATGAAGCTCCTCTGTTGTTGGTTATAGGTCAGTCCTGCTCCACACACACGCTCCGCTACCCCCTGACCAACCACATCCCAGTCTTCATCTGCACACAGCAGCACTGATGGAGCCCCCATCAGACCACACAGCACAGAGCCTGCACACACACACACACATGTGCACGCACACGCACACGCACGCGCACACACACACACACACACACACACACACACACACACACACACACACACACACACACACACACAGTTTACAATGTACAATTTACAAATTTGTCTTAAAAAAACTCTTAGTCCAGAGCGATTTACAGTAATCAAGGTAAACACGAGGTAATAAATCAAATGCACACACACACAGCGCGCGCGCACACACACACAAACACAAACATGCGCGCGTACACACACACACACACACACACACACACACACACACACACACACACACACACACACTATTTACTTCAACATTGGACGATTCTACAAATGCCTTCTAAATCAGTAGTTCTCAAACTTTTTTCGTGCCAAGGATCCCCAAATGTATATATATTGAAAATGTTTTGTGCCAGGGACATGGCATTAAAAAAATCCAAATGATTCACAGCATTTTTCAAACTCTTTCACAATTTAAATTTTTTTTTTCAAACATAGCAGATCTACAAGCTCATAGCGCGGCACCGAGTGCCACGCTATGAGCTTGTAGATCTGCTATTTTAGAAAATGTGTGTAAATCTGTGAATATATATAATTTTTTAAGGGAACATTTTTTACTCAAATCTGTGCTTCTGGGGGGTCCAACATATTTTGAGATGGGGTCAGCGGCCAAATACATACAATTTTGGGGGTCCTTGACATGAAAAAGATTGAGAACCACTGACATAGAAACATAGGTTTTTCAGAAAACTGTTAGGATTCACAAAACAAATGTAGAATCGGCTTCAGGTCTTGACAGATTAAATGGGTTCCACCTGTGCACCATGTGCTGTCTCCTTATCGCCATGGTAACGTACCTCCGTTGAGGACGTTGCGGTTGATGATGAAGCCTCGGCAGCAGGTGTCGCGGCTGCACTGCTCCTGACAGAAACGGTGCACGTCGGTCACGGTGGTTCCCCGGGAGGGGAAGGCCAGGGTGCGGAACACTCCGGACAGAGCCTTCCTCATCCTTATCCTCTCAAAGCTCTGTTGCTGATGCTGCGTGGAGAACTCCTCTCCTGGGAACAAAGACATAAACCATATCAACTTCACTGGAAAAAGTACTACATTTTTTTTAACTTAAGTCAAATACTTTTACTCAAGTATCAATACTGCAACGTAGAAATACTCTGTTACACGTGAAAGTCTGGAATAACAAAAATTACTTGAGTAAAAGTACAAAAGTAATGGTATAAAAATGTACTTAAAGTACCAAAAGTAGAAAGTACTCATTATGCAGAATGTCCCATTTCACAAGTTTTCAAATGTATAAAATCCTTTGAAAATAGCAGATCCACAAGCTCACAATGTGTCGCATCGCGATGCATTGTGAGCTTGTAGATCGGCTATTTTCAAATGGCCGAAATGTTTATATGGCTGAAGTGGTTACTGTATGTTTTGTAATAATAATACAAATCTACAAAGTAACTACTAACTAAAGTTTTCAAATAATTGTAGTGGAGAAAAAGTACAATATTCGCCTCTGGGATGTAGTGGAATAGAAGTAAAAGTACTGAAAACTGGAAATACTCCAGTAAAGTAAAACTACTTTAAAATTGTACTTATGTACAGTACTTGAGTAAATATACTTAGTATACTTTAAACCATGGCTATACTGTAGTCACATTGTAGTTGCTTTTTCCCCCAAAAGCAAGGTTGTGAAAGTAAGCTTGTTTCTTACTGATCGGAATGAAGTTGGTTTGATATCTGTATACCATTTGAGCACACGTCGAAACAACCCTAGCCGTCAGCAACCAGTAGTGCCAGAAGTACAGTACTTTTGACACTACAATGATGTATTATCTTGTGTCCTTGCTTACTGTAAGTCGCTTAAGTCTGGATTAAGAGCGTCTGCTAAATGCCTAAATTGTAAGTACTTTTTTTCCGAAGTTATCTCCTTGATAAAAAACTCTGCATCTCCTTAACTTTTTACAGTGTGGAATTTTTTTCGATGCACGATCACTCCGCAATGGTGACTCGCGTGAGAGATGTTATTGCTCCAGGCGTTAGCCAGGACCATCCCTCGTCGTGCACGCATCCATTGTTTACATTCGGGTGCTCGACGTGGAGTCTAGAGCTCTAAACAGCGCAGTGTTACAAACGGTGAGCTCTCTGGCACTCAACGTACACTTTTTTAATAAAATTCTGGCGCCAAATGTGTTAAGGCTGACATTGCCGATACTGACGTGATGACCGATTTATCGTGCATCTCTAATAGACATTCTGTCTTCATAATGCAAGTGACGTATGTGAAATGTAAGCTATTTTGAGTAACTTTTGATTAATTTAATCTTGTATTGACAAAAATGTATACCATAATATTTGGATATATCTGTCAAAAAAAAATTAAAAAAAAACTTGAGAGCGTATTTCCTATTGTGGTCCTTTGAGTGTAAATGTGTCTAAACTGAGCGCAAAACTTGATTATTTTTATTATCAAATTACACATAATTTTAAAGAAGTCATCTCTGTGACTCTATATTTTGTATAACAATAAACAAAAAGTTATTTTCCATTGTCTATTCCAAAAAGTAATTGGTACAAACAAGGGTACGAGTTGTATAACAAAACATGCTAAAACAATGGCATAGTGTCATTAGAACTGGAACAAACAAAACTAGTACATTTTTAAATGTCTAAAACGTGTATTCAATGCTGTGTTGTATGTTTTTTATTACATAATCTGGTTACTATGGTTACCTCTCTTCCTGACAACCAGCAAATCTGAAGCTCCGCCCCTCACTCTCAGGGAACAGCTCAACCCATCAAACAGCTCTGTCTCAGGATTACCCAGAAACCCACTGGCCTGGAGACAGACACACACACAAACACATATACGTGTTATATACGACATCACTTCACTTGTGTGTGTGTGTGTGTGTGTGTGTGTGTGTGTGTGTGTGTGTGTGTGTGTGTGTGTGTGTGTGTGTGTGTGTGTGTTTTTAGCCAACGTACACACCTGTGTGGAGGTGTTACAGTGTGTGTTGAGTGTGTGCGTGCTGTACAGCTGACATTGTCTCTGTTCCTCCTCGATGAACAGTGCCACATGATGGCAGGATGGCTCTGTAGCGCACACTGCAACACAACACAACACAACAAACAACTGTCAAATACACACAAAGCAGGCACGTATACACACATAGACATCAAAGGGGGCTTGAGCCCCTGCCCTTTTACCCGTCTGTAAAAAGTGCCATCTCCAGACATGAATGCAGCTTAAATGCAAATGCAACTTTTCTATGCCGTACAAAGGCAGCATTCTAGAGAATTGCTTTTTCCAAACTCTCATGAACTTGAATGCAACGTTTTATGTTGAAAGAATTGCCCTCTCTGTGTAGAAATCCATGCTGTACAGCACATCTCCATTAAGGCTTGACTATATTTAGATACAGTGTCGCGCACCGAAAGTAGCTGATCTACGCGTCGTAAGCTTGTAGATCGGCTATTTTCGTTATTTCTGCCAAAAGTGCCTTTTCAGAAATGTCGGCACCTGCCCTAACATTCTCTACACGTCCCTGACACAAACCATACACACGTGCGGAAATAAAATATCACATTTTGGTTTCATCATGTCATTTGATTGACCTGAGGCCCATTCTACAAATGCCTTCTAAATCCTAACAGTTTTCTGAATAAGCTATGTTGCTATCAGTGGTTCTCAAACTTTTTCATGTCAAGGACCCCCAAAATGATATATATTTGGCCGCCGACCCCCATCTCAAAACTATTTTGTTCCAGGGACCCCCCAGAAGCAAAGATTTTAGTTTAAAATGTTCACTTATATGTATATTAAAAGATTTGCACAAAATTTCACAAAAAAAAATTAATAGCAGATCTACAGGCTCGTAGCGTGGCACAAAGTGACGCTTGTATATCTGCTATTTCTGAATAGCCAAAGTATAAAATAATGCTTTTTTTTGCAAAAATCTAAAGTGACACAAATGCATCCCCTGTTTAAATGGGTTAATTAGTGTGTGTGTGTGTGTGTGTGTGTGTGTGTGTGTGTGTGTGTGTGTGTGTGTGTGTGTGTGTGTGTGTGTGTGTGTGTGTGTGTGTGTGTGTGTGTGTGTGTGTTACCTTGAACACATGCTACCAGATCAGTGCTGTGAGTTGACAGAATGTCGGTGTCTTCAGCTCCAGTAAGCAGAGCTGATCCAGGAACAGCCTCAAACCTGGACAACACTGAAACAAATTTACACACAGGCTGTTCATATATCAATACAATTACTCATAAAACATTCATGAGATCACATTACTTTATGAGAGGTCTCACAGATTTTCACTACAATTGTCTTACATTTACACAGTGATGGACGAAGTACTCAAATGTAAAAAGTAAAAGTATCAATAAAACAATGTGTAGATATACGCTGTTAAAAGAAAAAGTCCTGTATGCAAAATAAAGGTAAAAGTAAAATTTAAAATACTCCAGTTAAGTAAAAAATCCTCAACTTTGTTCAGTACAGTACTTGAGTACATGTACTTAGTTCCTCTTTTTTTGTTGCATTTACAGGTGAAATTGTGAAAACTTTGATATGATAAAATTCATTATGTGTAAAATAAATTGAACTTTGATATGATAAAATTCACTGTGTAAAATAAATTGTGTTTTTCAAAAATAGCTGATAAACTGAGAACTTGTTGATCAGCTATTTTCGGGAAAACCTTAAAAAAAGTTTTTCATACTTTTGTTTTGGTACTGTAACTATACTGTTTTGATGCCAATTTTGCACTTTTTATTCAAGTCAAATGTTGAATACTGTCCTATTGCTTGTAACAGTGTAACAGACGTTCATGTTGTGGTTTTGCTACTTTTACTTCAGTCACTGTTCATTTTGACAGCAAATTCCATTAAGTTGTAGTCATATTTTAGTCATCTGAAATGTTTTCGTTTTAGTCTAGTTTTAATCGACTAAATCTACAGTTGATTTAGTCGACTAAAATGTATTTTTGGAGGGCCGTGATGGTGTCGTAATGCCTGATGTATATATACCTGGCTGTGTGCCGATCTACAAGCTCACAACGTGTCGCACTGCAACGCGTTGTAAATCGGCTATTTTCTGAGCGTGACACCTACACGCAACCAAGCATAAAATGTCTTTTCGTAGTTATACTCGATCTCTCCTCCACTAGTCCCTCCCTAACATTTTAGTCTAGTCTTTATTTGTTGACAAATTGTCAGTATATTTAGTCATAGTTTTAGTCATCATAGCTTAGTTTTTAGTATTCGTCAGTGATAAAAAAGGTAGTCAATGAACATTTATCGTCAGTTTTAGTCAACATTAACACCACCAAATGTGCAGAGGTTTTGCAGAAGCTGCGGTAAGTTAAAATGAAAGTGCATGCTTCGTTGTGATTGGCCGCTGTGTGTGTACCTGTGCACTGCTGATCAGAGAGAGACTCGTTGCTATTGGTCCAGACCAGATCGTCTCCCTGGGCGGAGACACACCTCCAGCCTCCTGATAGGACGTCAGGCTGAGCCGGCAGGAAGTCACCTGAACCCGAACACCGTAAGCCCCGCCTCTGACACGCTGTCACACCTGAGGCGTACACACGCATACACACGCACACGCGCACACACACTCACACGCACACACACACACACACACACACACACACACACACACACACACACACACACACACACACACACACACACACACACACACACACAAACACACTTTTAGAAGCAATGCTTCTGTTGCTGTTTTATGTAGCCACGCTTATGACAAATTAAAATAAAACTTCCAGCATTCTGACTAAGAATGATTAAAATTAAATTTAGCAAGTAGCTGATGTTTTGTTTTTTCTTTATCTGATGTTTCTATTGACAAAACGTGCACACTGTACATGACCATATTACTACATCCGTCAAAATAAACACAAAACATCTGGAGAGCTCATTTCCATTGTGGTGCTTTGGAAATAAGTAGGAAGTAGGGAATTCCGACTCGCACTGAGAATAGCAGATCAGCTATTCTCGGCATGACACCCGCACAAAACTAAGCAAACTTAGAGAGAGAGGAGAGCCTCACATTGACTGACAGACGACGCTCCAATAGCAGAGCTGCCTCGGGGACACTTGCGACAGAAGTCCATCCCCTCTTCTTCCTGATAGGTCCCTTCAGGACAGAGGAGACACACCCCCTCTGAGGAGAAGGTCCCAGCAGGACAAATCACTGGAGAGACAAGACACACAGAGACAGTAACCTTAAAGCACTGGTCTCAACCTTTTCAGGCCACGCCCCCTCAACATAATTATATTTGAACTGGGGACGCCCCACCCTGACAAGCACTTGGAATTGTAGGAGTTGAGGCGTTACATTTAGTTCAATCTGGGAACCCATCGCCAACTGAAAATGAAAAACAGCGCCCTCTGCTGTTTGTTCTATGTCTGTTGGCTCTGGGAGGAAGTCGACGTAACACCAGAGCGCAAGGAAACCGGTGTTTGTGTTATGCCTTCAGCGCATCACTTCCGGTTGGTGCGACTATGTTTTCATTCCCACTAACAATATTTCTACACGGAACACTAACACCACTTCTCCCAGAGAACAGGGATCGTTTTGGTTATAAGCCCACTTGTTTCTATGATGAAAGAGTAAGTTAAAATGTGAATATCTTTCCGTGGTTTTGTCTGCTCCGCGGACGCTATTGTTAAATTAGTTTCGGTTTGTTTCGAGGGGGGAAGGATAGACGGACACGTGAATCCCGCCCACTACATTTGATTGGGTAAAGCGCGGCCCACTTCCTGATCTGAAGGCACGCCCATGCGCACTTGTTATGACGAACCTCCCCGACAGATTCCAACGCAGTGCAGAATCTGTTCTTGAGAGATTACATTTAGTTTGACTCGGTTCCACAAATACATATTGTGAAAATAGCCGATCTATAAGCTCACAACACCTCGCAACATGATATGTTGTGAGCTTGTAGCTTGTAGACAGCTATTTTCTAAATGTTTTGCTTTCTTATATTTGAAAATGTTTGTTTTTTTTGGTATAGTTTGTTGATTACTTTGGATGCAGTGACGGTCCGTTTTCATTTCATTTCTTTATTTCTTCTTTTTTTGTACAAAACCTTTTGTAAAAAAGGTCTGAAAAGTCCTTAAATTGTCACTTTACAGTCATCTGGGGACCCCCCCAAAATCATGCGACCGTTTTGCACTGGACGCACCTGGCATAAATTAATGGACTGCTTTCGTAAGCAATGAAATCCTTTGTTTTGGGTCAATTTATTAATTTCTTTATTAAGTAGCTGTGTAATAAGCCGGGGGAGCAGGTCATTATTGAGAAATAATTGATTATCCCTTGCATAATCACCAGATTATTCATCCTACCAAGAGTGGAGCATATCTCCACCAGGTCGGTGGCCTACTGACGGTTGAGCATATCTCCACCAGGTCGGGCGGCCTACTGACAGAGGAGCAAACCTCTCCACAATGGTCTGGACTTTAATTAACACCAGAGGCACTCCAGCACCTGTTTCGGCATGTCACTCTGCCGCCATCATCGTTACAAATTCAATCCAGAGACTTTCTCCTAGAAGAAGGCTGAGCCCAAAGGAAAAGGCCCATCTCAGATGTCTAGTATGTGCTGTTGCATGGTGGGAGATTGTGTCATCCTATTTTGAGGAATCAAAACACCCGATGACCTGTATATCTTCGACATAAGTCCTAGTCTCAAGACGTTACGCAAGCTAGAAGTTATTCAGTACGGTCTGGAGCAGTCTGGACTCCCACACAACATCAGATGGGAACTGGCAGCCATGACTACCAACAACTGAAAAAATGGCATAGCCCCCTAAAAAAAACAAAAACGATAACTCACTACAATCAATGATACAATAAACAATCAAACAAACAAACAAACAAACAAACAAACAAACAAACAAACAAACAAACAAACAAACAAACAAACAAACAAACAAACGCAAGTGGCCACGGGGTCCAAGCATAGAAAAAGATGATTATGAGACGATAATGAAGGGGAATATGATGGCATTCAGGAGAAGATGAAGAAGTAACATAATTTGGTTGCTCACAGTCACAAAACACCCATAACTCCCTCCGCAGCTGGTCAAACAAAAAAACATAAATAGGTTACCGTCGCATGTCCACAATGATAATGCGTCATTTTAGTTATCGCAACATTGTGATACCGAAGATATCACTACGTCCTTAGTAATAATGTAGCTGAGTTATTGACTCACCACAACCTTTACCATGGTCCAGATGGTAACCAGGGGAACAGCCAAAGCTTGGTGTTGTCATGGAAACCAGCTGGGTTTCTGTGGTCAGCAAGGGGAGGAAATTACCCAGGAGCCCCTGCAGCCCAGCCAGCAGCCTGCTCTCACTGAGGAACACATCTGGTAAACAAACAACATTACAGCTTATAGATGGTAAACGATACATTACAGATTATACATGTCTGCAACACTTCATTTACATGACAATGACATTACAGCAAGGTTATGATGGTTTACTTTTCGATGTTGGTTTGCTAGTTAAGGTTTTTACTTAGTTTTGTTTTTTATTAATTCCAGTGTTAGTTTTTTTTAATTATTATTGTAACGTGGGAGAAAAAGATAGCATAGAATATTACTATTGCCATCCGATGCGAGAGTGCGGTCTAGCCAACACCAACTCGAGACTCCTGAATTGCTGCTCTCCACACTCTCCTATCTATCAGGGTCTTGAGCTCTGCAGTGTTGTTAGCTAAGCTGTCACGCCGCAGTGTATCTACGTGGGTGGGTGGTGAGCTTCTTGCCTTTACTGGCTTTGCCCTGGGTTGGCTCCCATAGTGTCAGTTTGCTTGCCACTAGTTCCGGGTGCCTGACGCAGTGCCCAGCCTCATCCTTCTCTCTCTGACTTTGTCTGTGACTCGTGGTAGGTCCCCGTAGAGCAGTGTTTATCAACCCTTTTTTTACAATAATAATAAAAGGTGAAAAGGGTGACAACATGCTGTTTCTTTTCGGGTCAGGTGTCACACTATTGCCCTATTTGGATTCAAAACGGCTAGTGGAAGCTGAAAAGCCGTATCGTTTCGTGAAATTAGTGTGTGTGTATATATATATACCGTATATATATATATATAATTATATATATATATATACCGTATATCTAGGTGTGCCCTGGGATCTTTTGGCTATGCCAGGTGTGCCTTGGCACAAAAAAGGTTGATAAACACTGCCGTAGAGCATGGGTTCCCAAACTTTTCAGCCCGCGACCCCAAAATAAGGGGGCCATTGACTCGCGACCCCACCCAAACCTGGAGGTAATTTATGCACATAAACTTGCACGTTCGGTGCGCATTTAAAATGTATTAAAATGGTAATATGTACTATTTGTAATCATTTTAGGTTGTATTTCATCCATTCTGTTGAATTTAAATTATTATTATTATTATTTTTTTAATGACCCAAAATAATTTTGCGACCCCACCGTCAGTCTCCCGCGACCCCAACTTTGGGAACCCCTGCCGTAGAGGACCACATTTCTGATGTGGTCCGTCCATGTGACACCTAGTGCCATTCGTAGCATATGTGTGTAGACTCCATCCAAGGCCCTTTCCTGTTGTGCTGTGAGGGTCCGTGTCTGCAGCCCCATAAAGCAGTACTGACTACACTGTAGCTACTAACAGCCGCCTCTTTTGGTCTTCTTTCATGTCTGATTTCCACACTCTCCTCATCCCATGCAAGGCATTCCAGGCAAGGGCCCTCTGGACCTTCAGGTCCTGTTCCATTGAAGCAGAACCCGAGATATTTGAAGTCCTCGACTATCGCGATCTACCTACTATAGACCAATTATTTACTATTATTTACATGACAGAATAGGTTTCATTTGGTGCCGGCCTGCGCGCGCATACTGGTTCTTATCAGTGTGACGTTGTCTGTTAAGGGGTCTATTATATAATCTAATAATGTATGTCTTTGGCAATCATCCAGTGATGTCTGTTGTATTGTGTGTGTGTTTGGTGATCATGTAGTGATGTCTGTATGCTCACCGACATCGTGGAGGTCGGGGAGGTCAGGGGTCGGGAGGTCAGATAAAGAAGCCATCCACGTGACCTTTAAACTCATGATGTCACTGCTGTTACACTGCACATGCACCAAGGAGTCGTCACACAATGTCACAGAGTCACCTGACACAGGCAGCTGCACACACACGTACGCATACACGCACGCACACACACGCACGCACGCACGCACGCACGCACGCATGCACGCACGCACGCACGCACGTGCACACACACACACACACACACACACACACACACACGTTTGTATTACTATAGGTGTGAGGACATAGACATTTTATGACATTTTTTGCCATTTTTAAACCCCAAACTACAAGCTCCCAACGCGTCGCAGCCGGCTATACAGTGTTGTTGTCAGTAGGAATAAACACAGAATCACCCGGGAGGAAGTGGACTAAGAAAGGGGAGGAGCCAAACCAAGTTCCTGTTTCTACACAAAACAGGAGGTAGTGCCCCCAGAGGCAAAAACATTATTTATTTTTTACCCAATGGGTTCCCAGATTGCTCCTACCCTAACCCCTAAATGTCACAGAGACACCTGAGGCAGGCACCTGTACACAACAGATTTGAGAATGACCTTAAATCATGGCTTCATCTCAACACTAACTAGTCATAGTTACCTGTCCTGGATAGCCGACTCCTGACTGCATTGGATTCTTCTCTTATGGTACATCTTGTCGTAAATGTAACTCCTTCTAACTTTATATAAGGATTTAATTTTCTTTGTTTCATGGTCGTTTGTACAGTTTGTTGCGTGTTGTTCTATGTCTCAAGGTGGACCACAATGGAAACAAGCTTCGGCTTTTTTGTGAAACATCCACTTTGGCGCTTTCTAAGTGGTCACATTGTTGTGATTTTGTATAAAATAAAAGTATTCTATTCTATTCTAACCTGCAACGTTTCACTGAATTACACAGTTTATGTAGTTGAACTCCAATACGTTTGATGAAATTATTTCTTTTTTTTAATCTCATACAAGGTCTGTTTTACTAATAATTGGTTTAAGTGGTTAAGTTCAGCAGCTTGGTGGGCTTTGCTGCTGCCCCGCCGCTTGATCGATTTCAGGCTTCAGGAAAGCCCCCAACGCTGTTGTTGTGGTTGATGAAGAGTTCAGAGAAGTGTGTGTGTGTGTGTGTGTGTGTGTGTGTGTGTGTGTGTGTCAGTGTGTGTGTATGCGTGCGTCTGTGCGTGCGTGCGCGTGTGTGTGCAACATGGTGTTGCTAACCTTCAGAGAACAGATGGTGTTGATGAGGTGTTGTTTGAGGTTGGAGCTGAGGGAGGAACAGGACTGACGCTCGCCAATAGACAGCAACATCTCTACTGTAGAATGGACGGTCTGAAAGGCCTGAGATCCTGCACACACACACATACACACACACACACACACACACACACACACACACACACACACACACACACACACACACACACACACACACACACACACACACACACACACACACACACACACACACACACACACACACAGAGGTCCTTTTCTCAGAACTCCTGCACCCCCACATGTCCTGACTCTCCGTACTAGTTCAGAAATTCCGTCGGAAGAAGCATGTGTTTTGGCCTTTACTCTGACAGGCTATAGACAGTGGGGTGTTTGGGTTAGCGTAAGGGATAGGGTTCAAGGAATAGTTCATCCAATAAATTACTTTATTTCTATCGTTAACTTACCCAGTGATAAGTCTTTCAGTCACAGGCATTTTTTGTTTGTAAAATATTCCTTCACAGTAAATCCCGAATCCAAAAATGAAGAAGAATGAAGAAAAAACGAAATGAATGGAATTAATCATAGACTTGATTTAACAACAGCAAAACATATACTATCATTTAGATTCTGTTCTACAGAAGTCCACTGAGAAAGAAGAAAATGAACTTTAAAAACACCCAGATGCTAAACCGGTTCATGCACGAGCAAAGAACAGAGCTTATTCACATGCACACCAGCGCCTAGGCGCGTCCGTATTTCGTGCATGAGACGGTTTAGCTCGGAAGTGCTTTAAAAGTTTATTTTCATCATGAAGAAAAAGTTTTCACGACAGCTTTATACAAAATGAGCTTTGTTTTGAAGTTTATGCACAGATTTTTCATATTGTTTTGCTGTTGTTAAATCAAGTCTCTGATTAATTCCATTCATGAAGATTTTATTTTTGGATTCGGGATTTACTGTTTGATTATTTTGCAAACAAAATAATATGTGTGACTGAAATACATCACCGGGTAAGTAAACGATAGAAATAAAGTCATTTCTTGAATCTTGGGTGAACTATTCCTTTACGTTTAGGGTTAAAGGAGAATTTTGGACTACGTTTTTCTTACCTTTTTTATGATGCTATGATATCTTAGGATGAATGGTACAGTAGAAAAATGTCATAACTCCATCCCGGGTCCGCCACAGCTTAAAACGTGCGCGGATAGGCCTTGCGCTAGATCGCATATTTTAATAGCTTTTTTTTCTTTCTTTTTTTGTGAGATCTGACGTTCGTAGTGACAGAACACTATGCAAAAAATAATAATCTAAGACTTCTGTTTTTTTTTTTTTTGGACTGTGTTCTGTCACTATGAAGGTCAGATCTAAAAAAAAAAAAAGCTATTAAAATATGTGATCTAACGCAAGGCCTATCCGCGCACGTTTTAAGCTGTGGCGGACCCAGGATGGAGTTATGAACATTTTCTACTGTACCATTCATCCTAAGATATCATAACATCATAGAAAAGGTAAGAAAAACTTAGTCCAAAATTCTCCTTTAAGGTCTTACTCTGACAGGCTGCAGACAGGGGAGTGTTTGGGTTAGTTGTTAGTTATGGTTAGTTAGGGTTAAGGATGTCCAATATTATCGGCCGATATTAGCATATTAGCATAAACATTTTTTTTTTATAAGTTGGAGTTCTTACTGTATGTGTGTGTGATTGTATGTGTGTGTGATATGAAATGTGAGCTGACCATAATCACAGTAATCCTTAATCATATTCCATCATATTCAAGGGCTTTTGGAGATAAATGAGACAGACTCCAGTCACTTTCAAATTAGACTTAGAGCACTGCAGAGGGCTGGTGTGTGTGTCTGTGTCCAGCTGACGCTCGTTGACGCCCGTTAATGTTTATAGGCATCCAAGCAATTATGCTTCTGCACTGTCAAATAGGCCAACATCTTATCTAGGACAAGTAAGACGCGCGAACGCTGGAAGCAACGCAGCTCGAAAATATTGTGTATTTACGGACTTGTAATCCGTGTTATTTCACCATGATGTGGAGAGAACATTGTGTGTGTGTGTGTGTGTGTGTGTGTGTGTGTGTGTGTGTGTGTGTGTGTGTGTGTGTGTGTGTGTGTGTGTGTGTGTGTGTGTGTGTGTGTGTGTGTGGCAGGCTGGTGTGCATTTTCTAAATTCATGCACTCTGGCGCACTCTGGAGGCTGCTTACAGGCAGTGCACGCATGTGAGTCACATGGGCCACATGAGCCAATGAGAGCATGAACACAGACAGAATCGCAGACAGACAGACACACACACACACACACACAACCTGAGCAGGGTTACATAGTAAGCTCCACTTGGTCGGAGTTCCGCGTTCGCAATTAGTGGGACTCATTCAAATGAGTTTATTGAAAACCTAACAACATCACTGTATTACATTAGATGTATTAGATATTATATTGATATTATAGCTATTTCATTTTATTAGATATGTGATGTTGTTACCTGACAATTAGTTGACTTTTGGTGAAAAAGCCAGCATATATCGGTATCAGTTGATATCGGTATCAGAAATGAGGGGTTGAACAATATCGGTATATCGGATATCTGTATAAAAGTCAATATCGAACATCCCTAGTTAAGATCTTACTCTGACAGGCTGCAGACAGGGGAGTGTTTGCGTCCCAGCGTTGGTCTTCCAGCAGACACAGGAAGCTGCTGACAGGAAGCGCGTTCTGGAAGCCACGGTGACAGACGAGGTCACAGCTCTGCCTGCCGCCTGTCGGTGTGCTGCAGAGCAGTGCACCATGGGTAATGGCAGGGTGAGGACACAGAGGTCCTGAATGACACAGGATGAGACAATGAGACAAGAAAGACGACTTATCCAGGAAAAATAACGTACAGAGATTTAAGATAAGCAGCAGCTGATGTTCTGGGGACGGAGACTCACGGTCACATGACATGGGTGCGTTTGCGCTGGCCCTCCTCCTGGTCCCGCCCACTTCCTGTCCATCCTCTGACACGCACCAGCAGGAAGTGACGTCACACTGGAACGGGGAAAAGCTTCCGTCCGACTGGCAGAGAGCGCCCTGTAGCTCACACCAACTGGGACCTGTGTGACAGCGAAGTACACAATTCATACACACACACGCGTATACACACATGTTATATAAACACAAATATTGTTGCTGTCGCAGGGAATCAAA
>NC_137605.1:58605479-58620479 GCF_963280865.1 Gymnoscopelus braueri | reverse complement strand
ATTTGGGGCTTTTTGTGTTATCCTTTTAGTGTTATCAATCAATCGCCTGATTGCAAATATTTTGCATAATCATGAGAATCAGAATTATTTTCATTCGTATACATTCATTGACCATTATTTCCAGTTAAAAGTTGCATTTCAGTTTAACATTTGATTTGACGGGGTCTCTCCTACAGGAGGTCGATGCTCTCAGAAGGACATAGTATTAAAACAGAGGATCTAACGGTATGGGACACTTCTGAACGACTCAACCCACAGAAAATACATGAGCATTCCATTTACTTCAAAGGTTTTGATTCCGACTAACTTTCAATGCAGTGCGTCTGACGCAGATATTATATGGATAGAATATATAATGTCATATAATCAATAACTGCCCAGTAATATCCTCAGTGTGTACAAATAGAACCAGATAGACCTTTATGGGACTGACCTGGTCTGTTCTGAAGTGTCCCGGTTGAGTTTTGTGTCTGGGTTGATGCTGGGCCTGCAACAGGACAATTTGAATCAGTATTAGATATAGAGTCAGCTAAAAGCTAACAGTGTTCATACTAGAACTCGTGTTGTAATTCACAAATATTGTATTGGCACATAATTATCAGTGTTTTTAACATGACGGTAAGGCATAAGAATCATAACAGTATTACTGCGCAAAAACATTAAATCCACCCAAATACAATGTGGATTAGATGCATTTCAGTGGGCTTGGTTTAGGTGAATAAATAAGCTATTTCTGCAAACACATCCACAAGAAAAATATGATGTTGATTAAAAGACAAAACAGAAGTGGGGAGGATGCGCTTTATCCTGGGATCATTTTCAGCGCTTACTTTGCACAGACTGTATGACGGACAGAAGCATTTGAACATTGTGGTAGTCAACATCAGTTGACAGGATATCAGTATTACACATAGAGTAGAAATGACAAGCCTACAGTATTATTACAGCTGAGCACTGTCACTCAGAGGTAACTACTGCCAGTGATGTAAAGTAACTAAGTACATTTACTCAAGTACTGTACTTAAGTACAATTTTGAGGTACTTTTACTTAAATGGAGTATTTCCAATTTTCAATACTTTTACTTCTACTCCACTACATCTCAGAGGCAAATATTGTACTTCTACTCCACAACAATTATTTGAAAACTTTAGTTACTAGTTACTTTGTGAAACATACATTAACCACTTCAGCCATGGCTATTTGAAAATAGCCGATCTACAAACTCACAACGCGCCGCTTTGCGACGGGTTGTGAGCTTTTTCCACTACTGACTACTGCACTACTAAATAATGTTGTGACTCACAGGTGAGAGCGCCCCCTGCTGTCAGATCTGTCGTCCTGTTGCCCGTCCTGTCCACACAGAAACAGCTGGCCCCCACACACTGAAGGGGCAGGAAGCTTCCGTCCTCCGAGCATGCTGGGACATGGAGTTCGGCTCCGGCGGCCATGTTGCTCTTCACCCTCAGGGCCTGTGCTCTCTCTGTCTCGCACCGGGACGGACAGCGGACAGGTCTGTGGCCCGTGGTTCGGGACGTCGCCACCTCCTGGCCAGTGTGTGGGTCCACACACCAGCACTGCGCGCCGTCGCACTGGACTTCCTGGTACTGACCGCCTGGCGTGCAGCTTGGCACAAACATGGCCGCCAGCGCATCCCCGCCGGAGCACGACCGCAGCACTGGAGTCAATACCTGGAGCAAAGACAATGATTTATTTATTATGTTTTTATTTAACCATAACAATGAGGCAAAATGCATATTCTATTCTGTGCTATTGTATTGTATTGTATTGTATTGTATTGTATTGTATTGTATTGTATTGTATTGTATTGTATTGTATTGTATTGTATTGTATTGTATTGTATTGTATTGTATTGTATTGCTTTGTATTGTAATGTATTCTCTATTCTATGCTTTGCTATTGAATTGTATCGTTTTCTATTCTATTCTATTCTATTCTATTCTATTCTATTCTATTCTATTATGTGCTATGTGTAGTAGAGTAGCTCAGCCTGAAGCTCAAAATCCTATCTTCCCTCTTGCCCTAGTGGTAGATGTTTGGTTTCCCAAACTCAGGTTGGAATCTCAGGTGTTACACTTAAGTAAGTACATTTGATTTAGCACTTCTCACAGAGAGATCTCATGAAGTCCATCTAGCACAAGAATGGAGCATTTACCAGAGTCGGCAGACATCAATACATTGTTTGAGAAAAGAGCAGCCTCCATGGAGTGTTGGCAAAAGCCAGACTGGATGGTGGTGTTCATTTAAAACATCTAAAATATTTGACATAAAAGTTAACTTAGAGATGGGGCGATAATTACTTGGTAGCGAGGCGTCCAAACTCACGTCCAAGCTCTGTTAGGTCATGGAGGGAAATGGGTGTAAAATAATTAGACTGGCGGCATGGAGGTGGGATGGAGGTGGAGGGTGTAATGCCTGACAAAATAGGAGAAAATCATGACAGTCCTTAGCAGAGAAAGCCAGGGGGAAGATTCTTTAGCGCGAACAGTGTGGGATTTAAAAGGAGCAACTGCATTTAAAATGTCAAAGCAGTGCAGTTGAAAGCACTAAAATATCAATGACGTTATATTGACGTTAACGTTGACGTTAATAGATGGCAACTTGGCAGTTAAAATAGCTGATCTACAAGCTCACAACGTGTCGATGTACATCGGCTAGTATGTTGAACGAAGTAAAAAGATAGGGCCCATAGGCTCTAATGTAGCCTGACAGCGAGTCGTGGGGTCGAGTCCCGAGCTTGGCGGCCTTTGCTGTGTGTCACTCCCTGTCTCTCTCTCTCCGTTTCCTGTGAACTCTCCACTATACTATGGAAATAAAGGCAGAAAAGCCTAAGAAATATTGTTAAATAGATGGCACCATAATAGATTATATTTAAGAAGTCTAATATTGTCTATGTTTAGGGCGGCTGTGGCTCAGGAGGTAGAGCAGGTCGTCCAATGATCGGTGGGTCGCCGCTTCGAATCCCGACTCCTCCTGTCCACATGTCAAAGTGTCCTTGGGCAAGACACTGAACCCTACATTGCCTCCGATGAGTCGGTCGGCACTAGCTTGCCACCATTGGTGTGGGAAGTGAGTTGACTGTTCGCCGCTTCACCTCCCAATGTATGAATGAATGAACCATTGTAAAGCGCTTTGAGTAAGTTTGAGTACTTAGAAAAGTGCCATAAAAATGCAATTCATTATTATTATGTGTGTTACCTGTTCCAGAGAGGCAGAGTGTGTGCTGCTCAAGCCCAGCAGTGTGCGTCTCAGAGCATGGAGGAAGCCCGGGTCTTCTAGAGTCCTGCTGACCAGCCTCACCAGCTGTGTGTTCTTCCCTCTCAGCTCCTTCCTCTCCTCACTCACAGCCGGCTGACCCAACACTCCTCTGTCTCCCACCGTCCCGCTGAAGTTCAAGTCTACGGCCCAAGGTTCTAATAGTTAGTTAACCCATTAAGACCCGAGGCCGATTCTACAAATGCCTTCTAAATCAGCAGTTCTCACACTTGTACATCGGAGCTTGTAGATCTTGTAGATTTTTTAATAGCCAACGCAAAAATCTAAAATGACACAGATGCTTTCCCGGTTTTAATGGGATATAATAATGAAATAAAACCTAGAATTGACAAAACATCGTAATAAAAACGAGGCTTTAAAAATTTCCAACTAAAACGATATTGAGTGTTTTACAAAACTCTTTGGCAATATTTCACACATACAGTATGCCTAACATTTTGGATGGATATGAATTCTGATATGTTGGTGCCAGTTTTAAGCTGTGTTAACCCTTTAAGACCGGGAACACATCTGTGTCATTTTAAGAATTCTTTGGCTATTAAAAAATAGCAGATCTACAAGTTGTAGATCTGCAAAAAAAAAAAAAAATCGTGAACAATTTTGTGCAAATCTTTGAATATAATTTTTTACTCCGATCTGTGCTTCTAATCTGGGGGTCCCTGGAACAACATATTTTGAGATGGGGGTCCGCAGCCAACATATCATTTTGGGGGTCCTTTACATGGAAAAGTTGAAGCACCACTGATCAATCTGGGAACCCAGCGCCAAATGAAAAGGAAAAACAGCACCCTCTGCTGTTTTTGACTATCTCAGTTGGCTCTGGGAGGAAGAAAACGTAGCACCCGTGCGCAAGGAAACCGGGGTTTTGGTCTGCCTTCAGCGCATCACTTCCGGTGGTGCGACTATGTTTTCATTCCCACTAACAATATTTCTACACGAAACACTAAAACCACTTCTCCCAGAACATGGATCGTTTTGGTTATAAGCCCACTTGTTTCTATGATGAAAGAGCAAGTTAAAATGTGAATATCTTTCCGTGGTTTTGTCTGCTCCGCGGACGCTATTGTTAAATGAGTGTCGGTTTGTTTCGAGTGGGGAAGGATCGACGGACACGTGAATCCCGCCCACTACATTTGATTGGGTAAAGCGCGGCCTGCTTCCTGATCTGAAGGCACGCACACTTGTAGGCTACTGCGTACATGTTATGACGAACCTCCCCGACAGATTCCAAACGCAGAGCAGAATCTGTTCTTGAGAGATTACTGATATAGCAACATAATGTTAAGATTTAGAAAACATTTATACATATATATTTGGCCGTGTACCCCCATCTCAAAATGTTTTGTTCCAGGGACCCCCCAGAAGCCAAGATTTGAGTTACAAATGTTCGCTTAAAAATATATATATATTCAAAGATTTGCAAAAAAAATCAAGATAAAAAAAAAAAATAGCAGATATGCAAGCTCATAGCGCGGCACTTGGTGCCACGCTATTTTTTGAATGTATGTATTTTGAAAGCGAACATTTTAAACTCTGTTTCAACTTCTGGGGGTCCCTGGAACAAAATATTTTTAGATGGGGGTCCACGGCCAAATACATAAAAAAAAAATAGCATATCTGCTATATTTTGAATAGCCCAAAGAAATCTAAAAATGACACACAGATGCGTTCCCGGTCTAAATGGGTTAAGCACAAAAATCTTCAAAAATAGTGAAAATAGCCGAGCAAAAAAAAAAAAAAACTAATGAACAATAATGAAAACTACACACGAACCTGCAGCGTTCTTCAGGAACTTGCCTCCGAACAGGTTCTCCTGGAGGCGTTGCGGGGAGGAGGACAGGGACAGAGCCTGCAGGGCCAGGCCCACGGAGGGGAACAGGCCGTGGAGGACCTCAGCCAGCCGGGTCAGGAAGGCCTCCTCCTCCTCCTGCTTCATGTGGAGAAGGAGCTCCTTGACGGGCTGGAGGAGCTCAGTGCAGGAGCTGTGAGAGTGAGAGGAGGCTGGGAGGCCAGTGGAGGGAGAGGAGAAGGTGCTGGGTGGTTCAACTGGACCAGAGAACAGCCTGGAGAGAGCAGCACGCCTCTGAGCCGGACACGATGCCATACCTGCATCTAGATATAGCATACAGTGGTGGAAAAAGTACTCACATGTTTTACTTAAGTGAAATATCAATACTGCAATGTAGAAGTACTCTGTTACAAGTAAAAGCCCGGAATTCAAAAATGTACTTGGTAAAATTGGTATAAAAATGTACTTAAAGTACCAAAAGTAAAAGTACTAAAATGTTTGAAAATAGCAGATCTACATGCTCACAACGCGTCGTGATGCGATACGTTGTGAGCTTGTAGATCGGCTATTTTCAAATAGCCTAGGTATACAAATTAGGGTTGAAGTGATTAATGTATGTTTTATAATATAATCATTTATATCTGCAAAGTAATAGTAACTAAAGTTTTAAAATAATTGTAGTGGAGTAAAAGTACAATATTTGTCTCGGAGATGTAGTGGAGTAGAAGTAAAAGTATAGACAATTGGAAATACTCCAGTAAAGTAAAAGTACCTCAACATTTTACTTAAGTACATTATTTGAGTAAATGTACTTGTATGTAAGTTACTTTACACCACTGATAGCATATGACCACAATATAAACACACTCATCAACTCATGATGATGATGATAAACACATTCTCTCTCTCACACACACACACACACACATACGCATGCAAGCAGGCACGCATGTGCACGCACACACGCACGCGCACAAACACGCACACACACACACACACACATACACACACACACACACACACACACACACACACACACACACACACACACACACACAATAAGAGGTACATATTGCAGTGTTGACTTTATTCAATTTATGGTCATACTAGAGTGTCTCATAAAAGCAATGTAAATGAAAGAAGGGCTCGCAACTCACTTTTAATGTTCCACACTTTATTCCCAACATCATCAAATAACAATGTTTTGACCTTGCAGGCTTGCTACTACTTGAAGAAGACCGATAGGTTGAAACGTTATTTGCTGCGGAAATAAAGTTTGGAACATTAAAAGTCACTTGCTAGCTTCCCTTTCATTTTGTCTCAGCATCGAAGTCAGATGTGCGTTATCTTTGTCTTTGAACACAAAACTAGTGAGTGACAGTATGTGAATGGTAGTCACTGCAGACCAATATGATGTGAATGGTACTCACTGCAGTGCAGACCACAGTGAGGTGAATGGAGCTCACTGCAAACCACAGTGATGTGAATGGTACTCACTGCAAACCACAGTGAAGTGAATGGTACTCACTGCAGACTACAGTGAGGTGAATGGTAGTCAGAGGTGAATAGTAGTCACTGCAGACCACAGTGAAGTGAATGGTACTCACTGCAGACCACAGTGAGGTGAATAGTAGTCACTGCAGACCACAGTGAGGTGAATAGTAGTCACTGCAGACCACAGTGAAGTGAATGGTACTCACTGCAGACCACAGTGAGGTGAATAGTAGTCACTGCAGACCACAGTGAGGTGAATAGTAGTCACTGCAGACCACAGTGAGGTGAATAGTAGTCACTGCAGACCACAGTGAAGTGAATGGTACTCACTGCAGACCACAGTGAAGTGAATGGAACTCAATGCAAACCACAGTGACGTGAATGGTACTCACAGCAGACCACAGTGAGGTGAATGGTAGTCACTGCAGACCACAGTGAAGTGAATGGTAATCACTGCAGACCACAGTGAAGTGAATGGTACTCACTGCAGACCACAGTGAGGTGAATGGTAGTCACTGCAGACCACAGTAATGTGAATGGTAGCTACTGCAGACCACAGTTAGGTGAATGGTAGTCACTGCAGACCACAGTGATGTGAATGGAACTCACTGCAGACCACTGTTAAGTGAATGGTAGTCACTGCAGACCACGGTGATGTGAATGGTAGGCCTACTCACTGCAGACCACAGTGATGTGAATGGTATACTCACTGCAGACCACAGTATCTCCATGCTGCCGTGATCCAGAGAGCTCTGTGCCTGTAGGGTCCACACACCAGCACTGGCCTCCTGTCTGGCACTGTCTGGGAAAATACACCCCACTGGACTCACACTGTGGAACATAACCGCTGGACACCTGCTCTGCTGCCTGCCTCTGCTGCTCGCACGCCGTAGGACCTAGCAAACAACAAGGAACAATGACTGTAGAATCTAGGAAACGACAAGGAACAAATAATCTAGGAAACAACAAGGAATATGTATACTAATGACTGTAGCAGAAGTTTTCCAATGTTTTCGTGCCAAGGACCCCCAAATTGATATATATTTGGTCGCGGACCCTCATCTGAAAAAGTTTTGTGCCAGGGACCCCCAGAAAAGAAGATTTGTGTTAACAATTAAAACATTATTAAACGTTTTTCACAACACTTTCAAGATTTATCAAAGATTTACAAGCTCGCAGCGCGATACGAAGTGACACACTGTGAGCTTGTATATCTGCTATTTTTGAATAGCCAACGAATGAATGGATAAAGTGGTTAAAATAATTTTGCTGGGGACCCCCTAGAACCCCCCAAGGACCCCTGGGGGTCCCCGGACCCCACTTTGAGAACCAATGCTGTATAGGACCTAGGAAACAACAAGGAAGAAATGATAATTTGCAGGAGGAAAAAGGAAGAATTTTACTGTGGGACACTTTATGGCTCTGGGAGGGATTTCCTTCACATAGTGTTCCAGTTTAAACCAGTGCTTACTGCTTCCAATAGCCAATTAGAGCAAGAGCTGCCTTATACATTAATAATGTCAAGACTTTATGTCATATTATAACCGGGTCCGGGAACCACCAGGTGTCCAACAGGACCCTTACAGGTCTGTAACTTTGAGAGTGCACAAATGGAACCAAATGGACCCTTACAGGCCTGTTGGTTCCATTTGCACGCACTCAGGGTAAAATAAACATTGAGGGGTCCGAGGCTTAATGCGCATCAAAGTGGGGGGTCCTTGGAATTAAAAGGTTGAGAATCACTGTTTTAACCCATTTAGACCGGGAGATATCCTGTGTCATTTTTAGATTTCCTTGGCTATTAAAAAATAACAGATACAAGCTCATAGCGCGGCACCACAAGCTTGTAGATCAGATTGTTTTCTTTTAAATCTTGACAGTTCGTGCAAATCTTTAGATGTATATTTTTTAAAGCGAACATTTGTGAAATATTTTGTATATATGTTGTTCCAGGGACCCCCCAGAAGAAGATTTGTGTTACAAATGTCGCTTAAAAAATATATATATTCAAAGATTTGCACAAACGTTCAAAATGTTTAAAAAATAGCAGATCTATACAAGCTCATAGCGCGGCACTCGGTACCGTGCTATGAGCTTGTATATCTGCTATTTTTGAATAGCCCAAAGAAATCTTAAAATGGCACACATGATGCGTTCCCGGTCTTAAAGGGTTAAAGCAGTGTAGAGCCTTACATCTGAAGAGTCCGGTCAAGGCCAGTCTGAGCGCCAGCAGTCTCCTCTGTAGGACCCGGTAGATGTTGGTCTGAGAGAAGGATGGACCGGACCTCACTCCTTTAAACGCTGTGTCGTACACCTCTGATAGCAGCAACTCAACACCTACACAATGACAGTGGTGGAAAAGAGTACTCTAAACTATGTTTTACTTAAGTAAAAGTATCAATATACAAATACTCTGTTACAAGTAAAAGTCTGGAATTCAAAATTTTACTTATAAATAAAAGTACAATAGTATTGGTATCAAAATGTACTCAAAGTAAGTAAGTAAGTAAAAGTACTCATTGTGCAGAATGTCCCATTTCACAAGTTCAAAATGTATATAAATATTTTGAAAATAGCAGATCTACAAGCTAACAATTCAGCGCGACGCATTGTGAGCTTGTAGATCGGCTATTTTCAAATGGCCAAAATATTTATAGGGCTGAAGTGGTTAATGTATGTTTTGTGATAATAATCAAAATCTACAAAGTAACTAGTAATTAAAGTTTTCAAATAATTGTAGTGGAGTAAAAGTACAAAAATTGCCTCTGAGATGTAGTGGAGTAGGAAAAAAGTATTGGAAATTGGAAATACTCAATCGAAGTACAAATACCTCAAAATTGTACTTGAGTAAAGTACTTCATTAAATGTACTTTCCACCACTGACCACCACACAATGTTACGCATCACCTACACAATGATACCACCACACAATGTTACACATCACCTACACAATGATACCACCACACAATGTTACACATCACCTACACAATGATACCACCACACAATGTTACACATCATGGAATATATTATATAACTCTAGAGCTGTATTATAAAACGCTTTATAATGTGTTATCTTCTAAAACATTATGCATATTCATGAGTGCTTATAACTGTAACTATACAGTGATTATAATGTATACTTGACCATGTAAGTCATTATAAAATACTTTATAGTGTCTTATAAGCAATACTGTATATATATATATAGTATACTGTAATACTGTAGGCCTATTTATATTGCATTCTAAGTAAGATTATAATACGTGTGTGTGTGTGTGTGTGTGTGTGTGTGTGTGTGTGTGTGTGTGTGTGTGTGTGTGTGTGTGTGTGTGTGTGTGTGTGTGTGTGTGTGTGTGTGTGTGTGTGTGTGTGTGCGTGTGTGTGTGTGTGTGTGTGTGTACCTGTATTGACCAGCTCTCTGCCTCTGCTATCAGAACAGTAACAATAGGACGACACGGAAGGGAAAGCTTGCCTGAAATTGCTGAAAGTCTCAAAGGCCTCTGGGAACCTACACACACAGACACACACAAAATGCGCGTGCACACGCACGCAGACGCATGCACACAGACACACGCATGCACACACGCACAGACACAAACACAGAGACAGACACATGTATCACTTGCTAGTTTTTTTGTTGTTGGTAGTGATTCTCTTAATTGTTTGTTTTTCATGTCCGGGAAGTCATTTGTAAAAAGGTTCATCTAGAACTATAGCTGTAAGTGTCAACTCTGGGTTCAAAGCATATTTGCCATTTAATTGTGTATCTATAGAAAGGAGAAAAAGGAAAAACAACGGAGAAAAAGGAAAAACAACGGCAGTGAATGACACCTCCTTTCGATTATGGGCTTAATGCCGAGAAGTAGTTGTTTTGGGAGGTCTGAAGCTTAGTTTTTAGTGACATTGAGATGTTGGAGAACCAAGAGGCGCAAGCATAGTCAAAATGTCATTTAATGAGTGTTTGTTTTTATTTAGTTCTTCTGGCAAAGGAATTGGGACACCAGGTTTTGTTTTGATCAAACATTCAATGGAAATTGAAACTATTGGAACGTGCATATGTGCATAATGCATATGCAGATATTTGAATTGGATTTGAATTAGGCTACAGCAAAATCGTTATTTTATCAGCGAAGCCAATGAATGCACTGACAATTTTGATTTTCAATAAATTTTCAATTAAACTTGGATTGTCTAACAAAAATAAGTTGAACGTTATGAATGTGTGTTAACCTGTGGAAGGAGTTTAGCAGGTCCAGTTCCATTCTGTCTGTGGTGTTGATGAACTTGCACTGCACCGGTAGGAAGCTGCCATCCTCTGTGCACTGAGGAGGAGACTGCCCCCTGTTGCTGTGGAGGAAACGCCGCGTTCGCACTTCACAGCTTCCAGGACCTGCAGGGTCAAAGTTCAGCCAATCAAAGTCCTTGTGAATCAATCAGTTTGTTTTTACGGATGATTTGTAACACCATTTTGAATAGCGTATTAACTACATCAACTCTGTGTCCTTATATCACCCATGTCAAAGCGGTGAAACTTGTTATTTTCGCTATTTAACACAGTTGTTCTCAAACCGTTTCATGTCAAGGACCCTCAAATGTATATATTTGGCCGCAGACCCCCAGCTGAATTTCCTTTTTCTTTCTTTTTTCTTTTTTTTAAATAACAGATCTACAAGCTCACAACCTTTAACCACTTAAACCCCAGCATCCGTTTTGTGGGTAAAGCTTCCGTTGAAAATAGCCAATTGAGGCCTGGACCGCTGGCGTAGCGGTCCAGGCACCTAGGCTCCAAAGCAGCCTGACAGCGCGTCAAGGGTTTGAGTCCCGATCCCGACGACCATTGCTGCATGTCACTCCTCATCTCTCTCCCCACTTCCTGTCAGACTATCCTATCGTGTTATACAAAGTATAGATAAAAAAATAAATAATAATAAGTAGTATATTATGAGTGTTTCTCGTACAGTTTGCAGGCCTGCCGTTCTGTCTGGTTCCGTAGAGCTCCATGCCCTCCAGGTCCACACACCAACACTGGCCCTTAGCGGGATCACACTGGATGGCTTCGAAATCCCCTGACAGCTGGCATTCTGGGAGCCCTGCGCCGGAGCCAGAGCCCTCAGACAACCCTGTCTGTCTCTGCTGCCTGCAGAAAGACAGACCTGGAAGGTAGAGAGAGAGGCAGTGGTGGGGAAAAAGTACTCCATTGTTTACTTAAGTAAAAGTACTGATATCGATATCGATACTGCAATGTAGAAATACTCTGTTACAAGGTAAAGCCTGGAATTCAAAATTTACTTAAAGACGGGGTGCCATGTTTTTCCCCCCCTAAAACATAATCATCAGGTATAGGTCAGGTAGGTCATATGGTTATACTAGGAGGAAGATTTTTTTCAAAAAAGTGTACAGAAATTGTTAAAATTATGTTTTTATGTGGGCACGCCTCCAGTTCATTAAGTATACCTGGTTCTCACCTTAGCACCTCCTCCACCACCTTAGAACCACCCACCTATCCTAGTCCCTCCTCCTCCTCATGACCACACCTGTTGTGTTATGATAATGAGGGGGGGGGGTATATTTTTACTGTGTCATTAAAGTACTGTTTTTCCATTGGCACGTTTGACCCTCAAAATAGTCATAATAGAAGACATAAAACACCATAAAAACACCACCAGGGGGCTTAATGAAGTTCTATCAACCTCATAGACACATGAAAAACAGAAAAAGTGCAAAACCATGGCGCCACCTCTTTAACACATTGAGTGCCAGGGTCTTTTTAAAACAGGATACAGTCGGTGCCTGGATTTTTAACCATTTTTGAACCTTTTTCAAGTAGTCACAAAATATTTTCAGTGATCACCGTCCTCAAGGTGATCCCCTCATTACACACATAGAGGTCTCGTACAATCGGGGGAAAAAAATTAAAAACATTAGGTAATCCGTTCCATAGTTGCAGCCAGTTGAAAATAGTCGAAAATAGTCAAAAATACATATTTTAGAAAAAAAGTACACAGGAGCCGAGATACAGGCTTTTGAAGACATAAGTTAACCAGGAAGTGGATTGGAGTCTAAATCTTCGAAAAATGATATCTCCTGGTGCTGAGAAGAAACAAAAATAAAAAAAATAAAAAAAGAATTTTAATTTTTTTTAAAACAATTTTTTTTAAAACGGTCCGGACCGTTTTTGGCAAGTACACTTGCTACAAAAATTTACTTAAAGTACCAAAAGTAAAAAGTACTCATTATGCAGAATGTCCCGTTTCACAATTGTAAAATTTGGAATTTGTAAAATAGCAGATCTACAAGCACACAATGCGTCGCATTGCGACGCATTGTGAGCTTGTAGATCGGTTATTTTCAAATGGCCGAAATGTATATAGGGCTGAAATGGTTACTAGTAACTAAAGTTTTCAAATCATTGTTGTGGAGTAAAAGTATAATATTTGCCTTTGAGATGTAGTGGAGTAGAAGTAAAAGTATTGAAAATTGGAAATACTCCAGTAAGTAAAAAAAAATGCCTCAAAATTGGACTTAAGTACAGTACTTGAGTAAATGTACTTACAGCACTTAGTTACTTTACACCACTGGAAAGAGGTAAAGCAATCGAGTGAATGAGAGACAGGATGAAAACGTAAGAGAATGAAAACATTTATGTATTTACTGTACGCTGTCGCACAATAGAAATCAGTTCTGCAGTCGATTACAAAAGGAGCTTAAAGGAGTAATTCACCCCCCAAAAATGACTTATTTTCAATCAATTGCACACCCCATGAAGCCATGAATTTGTATTTGTCACATTCCTAAGCCAATTGAATTGAATTATTGGAATGCAACAAAAACAAAAACAAAATCTCTGTGAATTCAAGGCTTCATGAGGTGTGTAATTGATTGAAAATAATATTTTTTGCGTGAAGTACTTCTTTAAGACAAGATAGGTTAGACCGGCTGTTTTTAATGTTTGTTATTAGGGACTGGGTAAAAAGTCTGTATCAATCTTTTTAGATTGCAACACTTATGGATTAAACATTGTATCGGGAGGTCCCCGTCCATTCCCCTCCCTGGCTGTTATTGTGGAGCTCAGTAAGTGGGCGGGGCTTACAGTGTGGAACAGAGTTGTTGGTTCGAGTCCCTGGTATCTCCTGGCCCTGGCTGTTGACACACCAACATGTCACACCTTCACCACTGCACTGCACATGTCTGAAAAAACACATACACATCATTAAATGAGTAGTTCACCCAAAAAATACTTATTTTCTATCAATTACACACCCCATAAAGCATTGAATTCATGGAGATTTTTTAGTTTTTGTCGCATTCCTAAGCCAATAATTTGATTAGCGGCGGAAAGATGCTAATGTATCCGGTAGGAGACTCAAAGGAGACTCTTTGAGTCTCCTACCGGAGAGACTGTCGGTCATCAAATTATTGGCTCAGGAATGTGACAAAAAAATCTCCATGAATTCAATGCTTCATGTGGTGAGTAATTGATAGAAAATAAGTAATTATTTAGGTGAACTACTCTTTTAAAACCCATTTAAGACCTGAAGCCGATTATACAAATGCTTTCTTCATTTTTCAAAAATGTTAAAAAATATAGCTGCTATTTCTGAACAGCCAATGCTAAAGTCTAAAATGACACAGATGCTTTCCCGGTTTTAATGGGTTAATAACACAATGTGTATGTATTGTCCTAGCAAACCAAACACTCAGGCATGGCTATGGATCATTTCAATGCAAATTGTTAACGCATCTGTAATTCACTGATGAAATAAAACTCCCCAAATGTAAAAAAAAGTAATACAAATAAAATCATCAGAAAGCATAGGCTAATGCAATGCCTTGCAGATGCATTAGGCTAATGCATGCAATGCAATGCTTCAGCAGTGACTTCTTTGAACATACATATATAACCATACATATATAACAACCATACATATATAACCATATAACATAAATATAAACACATTATGTTAACACCAACACAACCCGATGTTAACACACAGCTGATCAACACTTTCATTAAAACCATTAGTCTAAAGTCTAAACCTAAAGCATAAACAATACATCTGTATCTACCTTATACAGACAGACAGACAGACAGACAGACAGACAGACAGACAGACAGACAGACAGACAGACAGACAGACAGACAGACAGACAGACAGACAGACAGACAGACAGACAGACAGACAGACAGACAGACAGACAGACGCGCGCGCGCGCACACACACACACACACACACACAGACACACACACACACACACACACAGACAGACAGGTACCTGAAGCGGCCATCTTCTGTACAGTGAGGGGTGTGGTCCTGTGGTCCAGCTTGTTGCCGTAGCGACTCACAGCCGCTGAGGCTGTCTTCCTCCAGCTGGTACTCTGAAACGTAATGTCTTCATTATTAAGTCTCATTCAGTGCATTGT
>NC_137605.1:58502979-58600479 GCF_963280865.1 Gymnoscopelus braueri | reverse complement strand
CATCAACATTTACTTAAAGTACCCAAAGTAAAAGTACTCATTATGCAGAATGTCCCATTTCAAATCTTGAAATGTATAAAAATCTTTTGAAAATAGCAGATCTACAAGCTCACAATGTGTCGCATCACGACACATTGTGAGCTTGTAGATCAGCTATTTTCAAATGGCCGAAATGTATATATAGGGCTGAAGTGGTTAATGTATGTTTTGTAATAATAATCAAAATCTAAGAAGTTACTAGTAACTAAAGTTTTCAAATAATTGTAGTGGAATAAAAGTACAATATTTGCCTCTGAAATGTAGTGGAGTAGAAGTAAGACGCAGTAGACGCAACTTAATATACTGTAACTGAGGCTGTAAGGTTAGGATAAAAATGGCATTCCTAAATGTTGATGTCCTCACAGGTATAGTATTGCAAATTAAATGTGTGTGTATGTGTGTGTGTATGTGTGTGTGTGTGTGTGTGTGTGTGTGTGTGTGTGTGTGTGTGTGTGTGTGTGTGTGTGTGTGTGTGTGTGTGTGTGTGTGTGAGTGTGTGTGAGTGTGCGTGTGCGTGTGCGTGTGCACGCTAGGAGTGGTTGGTCACCGTTCAGGCGAGCTGCTGACAAATCAGATTGTGCAGCCCTTGAACTCGCTCACATTTCCCACATTATGATGACTTTTTGGCATGTCTGAAGGACAACCAAATAGAATCAGAGGTTGTCTGTACAGTATGTCACAAGTATGTATTTACCCTAAGAAGTACGCCAAACTATCACAACGTTGCTACATCACAAAATAAATTCAACACTGATTTCTCTGCACAAGCATGGTTCTTAGATAGAAACGTTTTTTTTTAGGAATCCATTTTCATATCACTAATATTCCCTTCATAGTCAATTCCAGTGACAGTGATGTTGATTTTGAAAGACAGGCTAAATATACACACCCAACAGTTTTAAAGGAAGGGTCTACAGTTATTGAACAGGCTTGTAAGACAGATTAACTGTAATTACAAAGAACTTCTACAAACTGTTCACCACATGTGTTCACCACTATTGTTGTTTCAAAAACTCGCCGCATTACTAGGGGTGATTCGTCTTTTTCTGTCCGGACATCTAGGCTCTGGAACGTCCGACCGGAGGAGCTAAAGTCAGTGTTTTTCCTTGATTTAGCTTTGTTTTAACTTGTTCTGTAAATCACTTTGTAAGGTTTTGAAAAGCGCTATACAAATACATTCATTATCATTATCATTACATACAGTACTGTATAGCTTTAGTTCCAAATATATAAGACAGATCATCGCTGCTGTCCGGCAGGAACCAGCTAACTCCATTTTGACTCTTTTGCATTTTTTCCCATACAACAGGGCCATTGAGCACCCTTTACGTCTGTGTGTTGGTAAAAAAAAAAAATTAACCAATGAAAAGCATTAAAAAGGGCTTCTGACAAAACCAGCTAACTCCATTGGATCCTCAAACTCCAGGCTCCACTACCTTTTGTCCTCCAACCTCATTGTGAGCTTGGAGTTCCATTCAGTTGTTCTTATCAATGATGAACAAAACCTCCTAACTCCACTTTTTTTCATTTCCTGAAAAATGAACATTTTGGAGTTAGCTGGTTTCTGCCATATACTACTTTTCACCATCACTTCTTGAACCACCATTGGCTCTTTTCCACTTTTCAACCTGGTGTCCCTATTTTGTCATTACAGCCAAAAATTTGCCAAAAGTCCCCAAAACTCTCAACATTTTCAAACATTTTAAAAACAGCACAATGTGTAAGTTTGTATAACACTGTCATATGAACTATAAAATGAATTACTGTAAGTGGATAAGTCGGACCCTACTTTAAGGATTGATACCGCCTAAATGTGTATATATTGCAGACCTGCCAACCCTTCTGTTCTCACCAGGAGACTCCTGCTATTTGACCCCATCTCCTGGACGTCTCCTGTTCTTCCATTTCTCCTGTTCTTATCCTGTTTTGGGGGATTCCACCCTTTTTGGGAATGTTACTCTTTTACTGTCGCTTTATGTCTGGATAAACTCGAGTCCAATGCAATTTTAAAGAGATAGTCATTTTTAAGTAATTAGTGGTTATTATTAAATATGGCTCTTTTATTGCTACTTTTAACTTTTTAATGGATCCTATGTAAGTAAAGGCTGATAAAAGTGTCAGACTGGGGGCGTGGTCAGTATGACAACCCCCCCCCCCCCCCCCTCTCCTGGCATTGGCTGCAGCTGAGAGAGAGAGAGAGAGAGAGAGAGAGAGAGAGAGAGAGAGAGAGAGAGAGAATTTGAGTTCATAATGTTATACGAATTGCTAAGTAAAACTGTTCTAGTTTATTATTTGTACGTATTATTTTCAGGATCAGTCAGCTTATTCAAAAAGTTAGCACACAGGATTCCATAAGATTCTAAACAAGATTATGACAGCATGAAGATCCTAGATTCTAGGACTCGGAGGGACAGCGGGTGTGGATGGAGGACAGTGGGCGTGGCCTGTTGATTTAGGTACCAGAGCAGTGCTTCCCAAACTGGGGGTCGGCCAAATTATTTGGGTGGGGGGGTCCCCAGATGATTATATTAATGTGCAACATTGTTTTCTCAAAAAACAACATACAGTATAACAGTATCTGCACATTTCTAAAGTGAAATGATCTTGTAGTTCGGCTAATTTCACAATATTTATCTGTGGAACCGAGTCAAACTAAATGTAATGCCTCAACTCAAGTGCTTGTCAGGGTGGGGGGTCCCCAGTTCAAATGTGATTATTTGTGGGGGGCTTGCTCCAGAGAGATTGTACACAGTCGGTTATGGTGTGTGTATAATATGTTTCTCTCACCTCTAGCTCTGGCTCTCATTATGGCTATGCATAGGATGGTTGACACCACATAAGGAATGAACATCAATAGATGGATGATCAGATGGGTCAGAGACATGAGGGGAGGTGCAGAGGATGGAGGCAGGCTGGAAGAATTGTCTGTAAGGAGAACAATGACTTTCAGCATAACCTTTAACTGTCTCTACATTGAACCCTAACCCTAACCCTAACCGGAGTAGTAGTTCTGGGTACCAGAAACAGCCAAAGCAATACTAGAGAATTGGATTACTAGTTTAAACTGGAATGCCCTACAAGGCTAATGCAGACGGGGCAAAAATCAAACATAATTAACTTATCACACTATTTCAAACCAGACCAAGCTCAAAGAGACGTTCTGGAGAAAGGATTATCATTTGTTCCCACACTGGACATCTACAAACAACAGACCAAGCGACTGGAAAAAGATGTATCAGATTATCATAGAAGGATAAAGTTAGCCACTCATTTTGGAATGGGACAGAGGGGAGAAATAACACCGTTCCAGACGAGCTCCACCTGGGAACCAACAGACGGCTCCCTCCCAGACAGCCTTAAATTACTACTGAGAGAAGACAGTAAGATATTGAACAGGATCCCAGGACACTTGAAAGAAACAGACAACATGACAACTCCACAGGTAAGGGCACTTAGACAACTAGCAAAGAATAAAGACATTATAATCAAACCTGCTGACAAAGGATCCTGCATAGTAATAATGGACCGATACCAATACATTTTTGAAGCAGAGAGACAACTTAGTAATAAAAACCATTACAAAGAATTGAGGGAACCAATCTACAAAAACACAGCAATTGAAGCTAAGAGGATTATAAAACAATTGAAAGAGAAGAAAATAATAAGTAGCAAACAAGAGGCCTACCTCTCGGGTCAGGATACACCGCGACCAAGAGTTTTCTATCTATTGCCAAAAATACATAAAGACCCGGCCACATGGACCGTACCCTTTGAAATCCCACCGGGCCGACCAATAGTTTCTGACTGCGGCAGCGAAACCTATCAGACAGCAGAATTTGTTGAATATTTCCTGAAACCTCTCTCAACCCAGCATCCGAGCTATGTGAAAGACACTTATGACTTTGTTGAAAAAATCAAGAAAATAACAATGCCACAAACGGCCTTGTTATTCTCAATTGATATTGACAGCCTATACACCAACATTGAGACGGATGCAGGGTTGAGGGCAGTGAAAGAAATTTTCAACAAATATCCGGATAGGGGAAGGCCAGATGCTGAACTATTAGAATTGTTAAGCCTTAATCTGACCAAGAACGATTTTGAATTTAACAATAAGTTTTATTTACAAACAAAGGGGACAGCAATGGGAAAACGGTTTGCTCCTTCGTATGCTAATATTTACATGGCAATGTGGGAGGAAACAGCATTAAAAAAATGTATTCTAAAACCAACCCACTATTTTAGATTCCTGGATGATATTTTTGGGATCTGGGAGCACTCCAAGGAGGAATTTGAAGATTTTATTGAAGTTTTAAACACACATCACAGATCCATCACTATAAAATTTGTAACAGACACAGACAAAATTGATTTTCTGGATGTAACCATTTTCAAAGGACCACTGTTTAACACCAGTGGAAAATTAGATCTCAAAGTCTACTTTAAGGAAACTGACACCCACGCTCTCTTACATAAAACGTCATTCCACCCACCACACTGTTACACAGGGATTGTTAAATCACAGCTACTACGATTCCACAGAATTTGCACACAAGAACAGGATTTTAAGACAGCCTGCAAGATCTTATTCTGCGCCCTACGAAAAAGAGGGTACACAAGGACCTTCCTACGAAAGGCCCAAGACACCTTTCTGGAAGTAAAGGAAAAATACCAGGGCCCACAGCTGGCTCTGGTAACTACATACTCCTCACAAAGCAAATTAGCTAACACCAGGATAAAAAGGAATTTCCAGAACAGAGGAAACACTCTTTTAAATGGGTGTAAAATCATTTCAGCCTACAGAAAAAATAAGAACCTCAAAGATTATCTAGTCCACAGCACTCTTAAAGGAACGAATGGACCAACTAACAGGAGACCACATTACTTTAAAAGCACCCAAATGGTGACCAACAGACACAACAAAAGGGTGTTTGGCATTAAACAAAAAATACAAGCTAACACTAAAAACTGTATTTACTTAATCACCTGCACCAAATGTAACCTTCAATATGTGGGTGAAACACAAAACACAATCGCCACCAGATTAAACCAGCATAGATATAATATAAATAATGCCAAGAAGACCAATTTAATAATTGTTCAACACTTTATGACACATGGCATAAATTCCCTAAAAGTCTCTGGCCTAGAACATAACCCAAATTGGACACTAGGACAAAGACAATATAACGAAAGACAATGGATAAACAGATTAGGTACAATTTTTCCAGAGGGACTTAATATGACAAACATTAGAAACACACAAACCAACCCTTCTTAATTCAATCAAACAAACTCACAGAAACACAAAGAGACCACCAGGTACTCAGAGAGAACTAAAAGAACAAAGACCCACTCAGAGAAAGGAGGAGTAACACCTGACCTAGATACTAGATTGAGGACAATCACAGAAGCATCAACGACCCTAGGGGAAGACAAGGGGCTTCTTCCTGACCCATAGCTTAAGACCAAAATAGGTGTGAGATTAGTCAACCCAAATGCCCACTCAACCTTCAAAAGGACTAAGTGGGTTAAAGACACACATAATCAAACAATGGACCTAGGAAGACTTAAATGAACAAATGCAAAATAATAAGGACCTTAAAAATAAATGCCTTAAGGTTCTCATTACTCTAAGCCTAACCCCTGTAGCAGAAATAAAGAATTGTTCTAGTCTCAGGAAAGACGCACTAGGATTGACCAGTAGTCACTGGGAGGTTCAGTTGGGGCAAACGCAGTCCCCACAAACATAATTTACTATTCTGTGCCTATCGGTACATAATTCGGACGGGGCTGAGTAGGCTCAAAGCGAACTTCGCAACGTTCAGCACGGCAACTCGCGCGCCTTAGCGCGCTCGGTGGTGCTTCCCGTGGCTCAAGTTCGCTTGAGACTGCGCCCCTCCATCGCGGTTGGGTCCATAACTACATTTGTATTCTTAAATCTTTTATTGAGTCCTAGTCCTGTAAACATTCTTATAATGAGACTATGGATGATTTTTGGTATGCGGTCCAACTAAGGTGGGACTCAGGATGACTGGACGTACCTGCCATGCACAGTCCCCAGTGAACATTCCTCACAAAGTTCACTGGCAATTTTATTTATAGTTTGTAAACATGCCTAAAAACCTAAACCTTGAAGAAAGGGAAAATGGTTAACCCTAATGGGGAATCCTTTCTTAGGAAAGGCGAAACAGCCAAAAAGAACTTAGGGCTAAGATTTAGAATTTAGATTAAAGACTTAGTAAACAGAATGTAAAAGTACAAGGACCTTAAAATTAAAGAGTAACAGGATCCCAAAAAGACTTTCTTTCAAAAACAAGATGGCGAGAGCAAAAATTCCTTGCTCTGCCTTTTTCGGAAAGGATGCCCTTTCTAAAAAAGGCTTAGCACTGAAGTCCAACCCAAACCATTCCCTAACCAGCGAGTACCTCAAACATTTGAAAGGGAGTCTACAAAGATCCTTTTCTCTTTTCTTTCATTCTCTAAAAAAATCTCACAAGAGAAACAGAACAACCCATGCTCACTCCATAGACACAGAGTGAAAATGAGGAAAATAAGCCACACCCATAGATACACTGATTGGACAAAGGAAGAAACAAAGGCCATCCAGCCACACCTCCAAACAAATTGATAGGCTAAAGCAGAAAAAAGCCACGCCCACCTCCCAATGCATAAATACAGGAGTAGGAGGACCATTGAATCATTCTCACAAGGAGAATCACAATTGCCTGACGAAGGACAAACAGAGTCCGAAACGTTGCAAAGTATGAATCAACTAGGAGCGCAGAGACACCACGGAATGAGAAACCAGGGGAGACCTGGAACTTGGAACAGACCGAACCATCAACTCCAAGGAAACAACCACAGACCGGGAATGAGAGATGGGGAGACCTGGCACCACGGAGGACGCCACCAGAACCATTGGGACCAAGGAGATCGCTGGAAACAGCAGAACCACTGGCCCCAATGGGATTGGAATCAACAGCGTAGAGTCCACCAGGAGCAGAGACCTGAACACCCTCGCCCCGGTCACAACCACGGAGCAGGAGCCAGAGTGACCAGAAACCAGACAGGTACAGAGGAGCAGAACACACACACACACACACACACACACACACACACACAGATCCCTTTGAAAGGGACCAATTCCTTAAAACAATTAGATTATTAAACAAATTTATAGTTTGCACACACCACCTCCAGAACATAACCCGTTCTGAAAAGGCACCAGCCAGCATAGCCAAAAAAACACACGAATTAATGACCTTGATTAAACCGGCACAGCCAAGTCAAAACACCACTCTCATGCTGGAGGGAAATGCAAGGAATTGGGAACACACTACAATATTGATTCTTAAAGACCACTACATGACACACTTGACAACAATTAAACAAGAGCTCTCCGACTGCCTAACAGAGGAATGGAAAAACCCTTTTTCCATAGCAACGAAATGGGCAAGAAAAAATTTAGGCAAAAGATTAAAACAAACAGACTTAGATCAGGCCCTGACAGCGATCGCTGAGCTAAGACCAGACACACCCCCACCCTTCATCTCCTCCCATCCAACCTCCCCCCACCCTCGGGTCCCCACCCCTACCCCATCAATCCAAACCACCCCTCCCCCAACCCATCCCCCCCAATCCACAGATCCACCGGAAAGGGACACCAGAAGAATACCCACACCAGGACCCAGCATTCCACCAAGAAACACCATCGTAGTCCAAGCACAGGTAATCCGGGAGATGGGACCCTCAGCACTACACCTGACACAGGAAAACTATCCAGACCTAGCAACATCACAAAGGAAGACCACATCACCAAAGAAACAGAGGAAGAGAAGGAAGCCCAAAGGAACACAGGAGGACCCAAACCAAATCTCCCCAGCACCAAGCCAAACCACGGAGACACAAACCAACCCAGACACCACACCACAAGAAGCCATCCAGGAGGGATCAGAACCACAACAGGAGGACACCAACGAAACAGACGGGAGAGAAGGTCCCCTGACAAAACCACACAGGCACCCAGGGTCCAAATACAAGAAGAATTGGAGACTTAACCCAGAGAAGAAGATTCTGATTTTCGGTGACTCAAACCTGGCAAGGATCCCACCTTTTGCCAGAAGTGACATCCAGATCGAAAGCTTCCCAGGGATGGACTTCCAATCCTGCGTGGACCTACTGAAAGACCACACCATGGAAAACAACAAGGTAGTGCACTGCCTCATTTCAGTAGGTATATCAACCACAGACAAAACAAAACAGACCAAACAGGACATAAAAAGATGCTACAAACCCTTAACTGGGCATCTAAAAAATGTCCTTGTGCCAACATACACATAGCTTTGATTAACTACTCAGACAAACTCAGGGTACCAGAACAGAGGAGACTAGACAACCTAAACAGGTCCATCTCACAGGTAAAACACACCCCCAAATTGGAAGACAGGGATTTCAAAACCGAAGGGGACAAAATACACTGGGTACCAGAAACAGCCAAAGCAATACTAGAGAATTGGATTACTAGTTTAAACTGGAATGCCCTACAAGGCTAATGCAGACGGGGCAAAAATCAAACATAATTAACTTATCACACTATTTCAAACCAGACCAAGCTCAAAGAGACGTTCTGGAGAAAGGATTATCATTTGTTCCCACACTGGACATCTACAAACAACAGACCAAGCGACTGGAAAAAGATGTATCAGATTATCATAGAAGGATAAAGTTAGCCACTCATTTTGGAATGGGACAGAGGGGAGAAATAACACCGTTCCAGACGAGCTCCACCTGGGAACCAACAGACGGCTCCCTCCCAGACAGCCTTAAATTACTACTGAGAGAAGACAGTAAGATATTGAACAGGATCCCAGGACACTTGAAAGAAACAGACAACATGACAACTCCACAGGTAAGGGCACTTAGACAACTAGCAAAGAATAAAGACATTATAATCAAACCTGCTGACAAAGGATCCTGCATAGTAATAATGGACCGATACCAATACATTTTTGAAGCAGAGAGACAACTTAGTAATAAAAACCATTACAAAGAATTGAGGGAACCAATCTACAAAAACACAGCAATTGAAGCTAAGAGGATTATAAAACAATTGAAAGAGAAGAAAATAATAAGTAGCAAACAAGAGGCCTACCTCTCGGGTCAGGATACACCGCGACCAAGAGTTTTCTATCTATTGCCAAAAATACATAAAGACCCGGCCACATGGACCGTACCCTTTGAAATCCCACCGGGCCGACCAATAGTTTCTGACTGCGGCAGCGAAACCTATCAGACAGCAGAATTTGTTGAATATTTCCTGAAACCTCTCTCAACCCAGCATCCGAGCTATGTGAAAGACACTTATGACTTTGTTGAAAAAATCAAGAAAATAACAATGCCACAAACGGCCTTGTTATTCTCAATTGATATTGACAGCCTATACACCAACATTGAGACGGATGCAGGGTTGAGGGCAGTGAAAGAAATTTTCAACAAATATCCGGATAGGGGAAGGCCAGATGCTGAACTATTAGAATTGTTAAGCCTTAATCTGACCAAGAACGATTTTGAATTTAACAATAAGTTTTATTTACAAACAAAGGGGACAGCAATGGGAAAACGGTTTGCTCCTTCGTATGCTAATATTTACATGGCAATGTGGGAGGAAACAGCATTAAAAAAATGTATTCTAAAACCAACCCACTATTTTAGATTCCTGGATGATATTTTTGGGATCTGGGAGCACTCCAAGGAGGAATTTGAAGATTTTATTGAAGTTTTAAACACACATCACAGATCCATCACTATAAAATTTGTAACAGACACAGACAAAATTGATTTTCTGGATGTAACCATTTTCAAAGGACCACTGTTTAACACCAGTGGAAAATTAGATCTCAAAGTCTACTTTAAGGAAACTGACACCCACGCTCTCTTACATAAAACGTCATTCCACCCACCACACTGTTACACAGGGATTGTTAAATCACAGCTACTACGATTCCACAGAATTTGCACACAAGAACAGGATTTTAAGACAGCCTGCAAGATCTTATTCTGCGCCCTACGAAAAAGAGGGTACACAAGGACCTTCCTACGAAAGGCCCAAGACACCTTTCTGGAAGTAAAGGAAAAATACCAGGGCCCACAGCTGGCTCTGGTAACTACATACTCCTCACAAAGCAAATTAGCTAACACCAGGATAAAAAGGAATTTCCAGAACAGAGGAAACACTCTTTTAAATGGGTGTAAAATCATTTCAGCCTACAGAAAAAATAAGAACCTCAAAGATTATCTAGTCCACAGCACTCTTAAAGGAACGAATGGACCAACTAACAGGAGACCACATTACTTTAAAAGCACCCAAATGGTGACCAACAGACACAACAAAAGGGTGTTTGGCATTAAACAAAAAATACAAGCTAACACTAAAAACTGTATTTACTTAATCACCTGCACCAAATGTAACCTTCAATATGTGGGTGAAACACAAAACACAATCGCCACCAGATTAAACCAGCATAGATATAATATAAATAATGCCAAGAAGACCAATTTAATAATTGTTCAACACTTTATGACACATGGCATAAATTCCCTAAAAGTCTCTGGCCTAGAACATAACCCAAATTGGACACTAGGACAAAGACAATATAACGAAAGACAATGGATAAACAGATTAGGTACAATTTTTCCAGAGGGACTTAATATGACAAACATTAGAAACACACAAACCAACCCTTCTTAATTCAATCAAACAAACTCACAGAAACACAAAGAGACCACCAGGTACTCAGAGAGAACTAAAAGAACAAAGACCCACTCAGAGAAAGGAGGAGTAACACCTGACCTAGATACTAGATTGAGGACAATCACAGAAGCATCAACGACCCTAGGGGAAGACAAGGGGCTTCTTCCTGACCCATAGCTTAAGACCAAAATAGGTGTGAGATTAGTCAACCCAAATGCCCACTCAACCTTCAAAAGGACTAAGTGGGTTAAAGACACACATAATCAAACAATGGACCTAGGAAGACTTAGATGAACAAATGCAAAATAATAAGGACCTTAAAAATAAATGCCTTAAGGTTCTCATTACTCTAAGCCTAACCCCTGTAGCAGAAATAAAGAATTGTTCTAGTCTCAGGAAAGACGCACTAGGATTGACCAGTAGTCACTGGGAGGTTCAGTTGGGGCAAACGCAGTCCCCACAAACATAATTTACTATTCTGTGCCTATCGGTACATAATTCGGACGGGGCTGAGTAGGCTCAAAGCGAACTTCGCAACGTTCAGCACGGCAACTCGCGCGCCTTAGCGCGCTCGGTGGTGCTTCCCGTGGCTCAAGTTCGCTTGAGACTGCGCCCCTCCATCGCGGTTGGGTCCATAACTACATTTGTATTCTTAAATCTTTTATTGAGTCCTAGTCCTGTAAACATTCTTATAATGAGACTATGGATGATTTTTGGTATGCGGTCCAACTAAGGTGGGACTCAGGATGACTGGACGTACCTGCCATGCACAGTCCCCAGTGAACATTCCTCACAAAGTTCACTGGCAATTTTATTTATAGTTTGTAAACATGCCTAAAAACCTAAACCTTGAAGAAAGGGAAAATGGTTAACCCTAATGGGGAATCCTTTCTTAGGAAAGGCGAAACAGCCAAAAAGAACTTAGGGCTAAGATTTAGAATTTAGATTAAAGACTTAGTAAACAGAATGTAAAAGTACAAGGACCTTAAAATTAAAGAGTAACAGGATCCCAAAAAGACTTTCTTTCAAAAACAAGATGGCGAGAGCAAAAATTCCTTGCTCTGCCTTTTTCGGAAAGGATGCCCTTTCTAAAAAAGGCTTAGCACTGAAGTCCAACCCAAACCATTCCCTAACCGGAGGGTTAGGGTTAGGGTTAGGGTTAGGGTTAGGGTTAGAGTTAGGGTTAGGTATTGTTTAATGATAAGTGTGGTTTAAAAAGGCAAATTAAATGCTCTATTGCACTGGCCCATCTATTTCTCCCTTAAAAACTGCTCCAACTAGAGAGATATGTATATATGTGATGTGTGTGAGAGTGTGTGTGTGTGTGATGATTTATTTTGTCCACCAGAGGGGGACAGAGAGGGATCTCATGGTGATCATCTATTGGAATAAAATTACCAGTGAACTTTATGAGGCATGTTCACTGGGGGCTGTGCATGGCAGGGGCGTCCAACCACCCTGAGTCCCACCTTAGTTGGACCGCATACCCACAATCATCCACAATTTCAATATAAAAGGGTGCAGGACTTGGACTCAAGGGAAGATTTAAGAGATTGATGACAAATTTGAACTAAAAAGGACCCACTGTTATCTTTTGTTAAATTGGACAGTAAGGGTCTAACAGGGCTTGGTCCTCTGTAGAGTGTACCAAAGTGCCATGTGCATGTTAGGTTGTAAGTATAGATAATTTATCTAATATGCTAGAATAATAAGGTAGTATCTAGTAATAAGGAAATACCCTAATACAATAATAAAGGACATGTCCTATGCCTGTTTCATTGGAAAGTGCGCTGTGCATCACTCTTAAGACAAATAAAATTGTATATATTTGTCCCTGTAAAGTTAAAATTGCAATAAAACAGCATATGAAGACAACATAAAAGGGGGTGCAGTGGTTTTGGAATAATGCAATTAAAACAACCTCCATTAGGAAGCCCACAGAAACACATTCAACAGTGGTCAGAAATGCATGATAAGAACCATTGTTAAAAGTATTCAAAATCACAAAATTGCATTATAAAACCCATATGAAAGAGTCCAAGTCCATGTAAAAGAGGAATAAAACGGCTTTATTCATAAAAATCCCTTTTAAATAATGAAGTGGTGGATGAGTGTGTTATATGTGTATGAATATATGCATATGCATATGTGTGTGTGTGTGTGTGTGTGTGTGTGTGTGTGTGTGTGTGTGTGTGTGTGTGTGTGTGTGTGTGTGTGTGTGTGTGTGTGTGTGTGTGTGTGTGTGTGTGTGTGTGTGTGTGTATGTACGTGTGTGTACGTGTGTGTGCGTGTGTGTATGTGTGTGTGTGTGTGTGTTTGTGTGTGTGTGTGTGTGTGTTTTTGTGTTTTTGTGTGTGTGTGTGTTTGGTGTGCGTGTATGCATGTGTGTGTCTGTATGGTGCAATGTGTATGTATGTATTTCTATGTGTCTGCTTTTAAGGTGAATGTCATGGTCTGTCATTAAGCCCATTGGGTGCGACCGTTTTAAGTTTTGCAATCCATCTGTGTTCGTTGAGTTTCCGCTGTCCACTGGTCCAGCGGACTCCGCATTCCAGACCTGAAATAATGAGGTTAGTGGTGGGATGGGACTGGAAGTGTGTGTATAGTGTTGTCTGTATGTCTGCACGTGTGATATGATATAGATGTTGTTTGAGTCTTATTTCTAGTGTATGTTTGGTTTCTCCTATATAGTGTTTGTGACAGAGTGTACAGGTGATGATGTAGACTATGTTGGGAGTGCTAAGTGATAATGAGTCCTGAATGGGGGATGAAGTATGACTATGAGGGTTGGTGATAAATTTACGGCGTCTGAAGTGAAGTGTGTGTGGCTGTGGAGGCTGTTGTGGGAGAGAAGTGAAGCTAGAATGCACAAGGAGGTCCCCTAAGTTTTTGTTCCTTTTAAGTGCTGATATAATTCTATGGGACTGTAGTAGGGGGTATGATTGTTGTGTTGTGGTGAAGTTTTGTTTGAATTTGTGGTGTAGTGGTTGCAGTGTGTGTGAGAATGTGGTGATAAGCGGAATGAGTGTTGTGATGGTGGATGTGGAAGAGGTTGAGTGTGTGATAGGGGAAAGAGAAGTGGGGGATGGAGGGCGGTCCTGTTGGGAGGAAATGGTGACGGGGAACCCGTCCAGGTCTGCTCCTGCCTCTGAGCCAGAAAGCGGCCTCATGTTGCTGGATGAGGGTTGGTTAGGGTTAGGGTTAAGGTCAGGAGAGAGGTTAGGGTTAGGGTTAAGGTTAGGAGAGAGGTTAGGGTTAGGATTAGGGTCAGGAGAGAGGTTAGGGTTAGGGTTAGGGTTAGGGAAGAGGTTAGGGTTAGGGTTAGGCAATGAGGTAGTGTGCGGGGGACCAGACCCCAACAGGGAAAGGTCAGGGCCGAGGTGACTAATGGGAGACAGAATATCGGAGAGTGTGTGTGTGTGGAAAGTGACCAGGTGGGGGAGAGAGAGGCCAAGGCATCATTTTTGACTGTACGGAGAAACCGTTTGCTGTAGCCTCGCTTCCTGAGGGCTGTGAATAGTATCTGTGTTGCCTGATTAAAATGTTCTCTACCTGAAGAAATTCTGAAGAAACGGATGATTTGGGACTTAATGATGCCTGCAAATGTATGTTTTGGATGATAGCTGTGTTTGTGGAGTAATGCATGTGTGTCTGTGTCCTTAAAATATACTTTGGTGAGTAGTTGTTTATGTGTGTGGTTTATGGGCTGTAAAAATACTGTGGTGTCCAGGAAATTGATCTCTGTTGGATGTATTGTGTGTTTGATGGTTATGGAAGTGTGGTGTGTGTTTAATATGTTCAGAAATGTGTCAAACTGTTGAAGTGTATGTGGCCAGAGTCCTATGATGTCGTCCAGATATCTGTAGTACATAAGGGGTTTGAGTGGACACTTAGCTAAGGCCTCTCTCTCCCACTCACTCATGTAAATGTTGGCATAGGCGGGAGCAAATTTCTTGCCCATAGCCGTGCCCTCGATTTGTAAATAGTGCTGGTCATTGAAGACGAAATCGTTACAGGTTAAACTAAGTTCTAAAAGTTGTAGTAATGCTTGATCCGGTCGTGTGTTGTCTGGGTGTGCTTGAAAGAGTCTTCTAACTGTTTGTAGGCCTGTGGGTGTGTTAATGTTAGTATACAGGCTGTCTATATCTATAGTGAAAATGTGGGTGTGTGAGGGCACGGCTATGGGCTTTATTTTTTCCAAAAAATCATAAGTGTCCTTCAGGTAACTGGGGTGTATGGTGGAGAGGGGGTTTAAATAGTGATCAATGTATTGTGCTATGTGATATGATTCGCTACTGCAATCTGAAACTATCGGCCTGCCGGGAGGAACCTCGAAGGGAATGGTCCAAGTCTGGGGGTCTTTGTGTATTTTCGGTAAGAGGTAAGAGGTAAAATATCCTATTTCTCGGGTTGTCTGGTCCATAGAGAAAGTCACGTTGTTTGGAAGTGATGTATTTGTCATGGTAAAGTGTTGTGATGATTTGTCTCAGTTTGACTTGTGTTTGTAGCTGTATGCTGGCTGCTATGTGTGTGTAATACCGGGTGTTTGAAAGTTGTCTATTGGCTTCATAAATGTATTGGAAGTTATCTAAAATAACTATTTTTGAACCTTTATCTGCTGGTTTGATGACTATGTGTGTGTTATTCCGAAGTTGTGTAATGCTATTTCGTTCGTCTATTGTAAGGTTGTCGGGTCTGTCTGGTGGGGGGTTGTACTGGTTAACTGTGTGGTTATCTAAGTGGATGAGTCCACGTATTCTCCCATCTACCTGGGAGAGTGTTGGCTCCCAGGCGGATGGGAGAACAAATGGTTGGTGAGCATCTATCTGTCTGTCTTGGAAGTAGTCAAGTAGTTTCAGTCTCCTATGATATTTGTGAGTGTCCCTTCGAAGTTCCTCCCAGTCCAGCTTGGTGGGGCGAGGAATGTAGGTAAGGCCTCTCTCCAGTAACTGAGCCTGGGCCGCAGTGAGGCGGACAGACCTGGACAGATTCAAGATGTTGGTGTGGGAATCATGAAATGGTATGGGGGGAGGAGGAGGAGGGGGAGGAGGCTGGAGGGCCATCGGAGGAGGAGGTGGGGAGGAAGAGGGGGGAGAGGGGGCTGGAAGGAAGGAAAGGATGGAGGGAAGGAGGGCTGTTGGGGAGAGAATGGGGGGCAGAGGAGGAGAGAGGAGAGAAGTAGACAGAGGTGTATGTGTGTTACTGAATGGGTCCAGACTATGGTTGGTGTTTAATGAAAATTTAGATTTAAGCGGGTGCACCAATGATCGAAGATCATAGTTGCTGTGGTCTGTGTCCAATGTATGTTATCTGCCCCCGTGTGAAATTGATTGGGGTCTATCTGTGGGATGTGTTTGAAATGAGCAGTGATATAAGTGTTAACAAGGGTGAGATTGTTCTTCTGTAGGGGTGTTAAAAATTTGGAAAAGTTAATCAGTGGTATGTAGATGGTTGCATTGGGGAAAACTAGGTTGGCCTCCTTGTGCATTCTGTTCAACTAAGCATTAGCATTGAGCATTCTGTTCAACTGTTTATAGGAGAACCCTATACCCTCTCTACTTCAGCATAACCCTAAACTGTCTCTACACCTTGGGAAAACTGAATCCATCCTATTTGGGACCAAACATTCCCTCAGTAAAATGAAGGTAGTTGACTTCAAGGTCAAAGTTGATGACACAATCATCACTAGCAAAGAAGAGATTACCTATTTGGGATGTATTCTTGACAAATACCTGACAGGTGAAAGCATGGCAGCAAAGGTGGTCAAAGGAGTAAACCAGAGAACCAGATTTATGGGCAGAGTTTCCTCTTTTGTCAACCCTCAGGCCCTCAGGACCCTCTCAGGGGCCCTGATTCAGCCCCTTTTTGACTATGCTAGCTCCTCTTGGTACTCCTACACCTCAGTGTCACTGAAGACTAAGCTTCAAACCTCCCAAAACAAACTGATCCGACTACTTCTCGGACTGGGGCCCATGACCCACCTCTCTCCCACTCACTTTGCCAGCCTAGGCTGGCTCAGGGTGGAAGACAGGGTTAAACAACAAAAAATGGGTCTGGTCTTCAAAATTGTAAATGCAGATTTGCCCGATATGCCCCCTATACCCGCATATCTGTATAAATACCTCGAAAAAGTTAGTGACACCCACAGCCACGAAACTAGAGGGAGCGTAAACAACAATCTGGTACCACCCACCCATAAAACAAACATGGGCAAATTCTCATTCTATAGCACAGCCACCAAGGAATGGAATAGTCTAACCCCATCCCTCAAAAAATGCAGTTCGCTGGGCTCATTCAAAACAGCCCTAAAAACCCATCTTTCTGGAGGCCGAAAGAGGAGCTAGTACCAGTTTCCCTGTAGACAGACGACCCCCCCCCCTCCTCTTTTTTGTACATATTTTGTATTTCCTCATGCTTTTTTTGTATATAATTTTTATTTGTCCATGCTCCCCCCCCCCCCCTTTTTTGTACATATATTTTTTAAATGCTTTTTTTTGTACATAGTGGTATTTTTTCTGTATTATCTGTATTTTCATGTTGATTTTTGAACTGTTTGGTTGCTACTATATATGTCTATGAAATTAACTCAAGGACCCCAACGGAAACAAGTCCTCAAGGACTTTTTTGGCCGTACCTTTTAGACAAAAGCATTATAAATGTAACTGTGTTGTTTTACATTCTTTTGCCTAATAAAATTTTCAATCAATCAATCAAAGCATCCAAAGGCAGTGGTGGAAAGTAACTATGTACATTTACTCAAGTACTGTACTTAAGTACAACTTTGAGGTATTTTTACTTCACTGGAGTATTTCCAATTTTCAGTACTTTTACTTTTACACCAGTACAACTCAGAGGCAAATATTGTACTTTTACTCTACTACAATCTTTTGAAAACTGTGGCTACTAGTTAGTTAGAAAAACATACATTAACCCCTTTAGCCCTGTTTTATAGGGGCTATTTGAAAATTGCCGATCTACAAGCTCACAACGAGCTTGTAGATCTGCTATTTTCAAACAGTTTAGTACTTTTACTTTTGGTACTTTAAGCATATTTTGATGCCAATACTTTTGTACTTTTACTCAAGTAACATTTTGAACACAGGCCTTTTACTTGTAGCACAGTATTCTTTTTTTATCGTGGTATTGCTACTTTTACTTAAGTAACATATCTGAGTACTTCTTCCACCTCTGTCCAAAGGCTTATCTTCTGTTGTTGATAATGGTCAAATAATCTCACAAACATCTCAAGACTCACCTCTCACATCCATCCAGCTCTCTGCTGACTCTCCAAGGTCAGAGATGTGACACTTGTAGAATCCTCCATCAGACTTGTAGACGTTGTGGATGGTCATCTGTCCTGTAGACTCAGTGCTGATGAGGGATCCATCTTTATAGAAACCAGCTGGGAGCTCAGAGGATGGATTACCAGTTGTCTGGTTTTTGTACCAGCAGCGCAGAGTGACATCACTTCCCTCCGTCACAGGAAGTACGGGGCTCTCCAGGATGACATTACCATCTGAACAACAGTCACACAGTTGGTCTGTCAATCAACATCTTCCTGCACTGAAAAGCTAAACAAAAGTGTTTGTGTTTTTTAGGTGGCAAATTCAGTGGTGGAAAAAGTGTTTTACTTAAGTAAAAGTATCAATACTGCAATGTACTGTAGAAGTAATCTGTTACAAGTAAAAGTCTGGAATAAACAAATTATTTGAGTAAAAGTACAAAAGTATTGGTATTAAAATGTACTTAAAATACCAAAAGTAAAAGTACTAAAATGTTTAAAAACAGCAGATCTACAAGCTCACAACACGTCGCATCGAGCTTGTAGATCGGCTATTTTCAAATAGCTGATATATAAAATAGGGCTAAAGTGGTTAATATATGTTTTATAATGTAATAATTCATATCTGCAAAGTGACTAGTAACTTAAAGGTAAGTGATATTCTTTGGTTAAAACAAAACGTATTTTGTTAAAAGGTTAAAGCACTATATTCTGATAGTAATCATTGCTATAGAGTGTTTGTTCAGTAACAGGAGTCTCCCCGTCTCTCCAGCTCTTTAATAAGTGTGTGTGTGTGTGTGTGTGTGTGTGTGTGTGTGTGTGTTTGTACTGGGGAAAATTTATTTTTTTCGTGTATTCTGGTGGATTTGAAGACAGTGATACCTGCCAACCCTCCTGTTTTCACCAGGAGACTCCTTTTATTTGACCATTTCTCCTGGCCGAGTCCTTTTCATCAATTTCTCCTTGTTTTTCCTCCTGTTTTGGGGGATTTCACCCTTTTTGCGGGACGCGCGCCTGGCCATGCTTACAGCCGTTGACTGCACATAACCCCGGGTATGGACTAGTGCATTATAACAGTGATTATAATTTATACAATTATTGTAAGATATTACAACTCTGGAAATAATAATACACTATGATCCTTGAAACAAAACCCAGAAAATGATACAGTACTAGACCATACCCATCGGGGGATATGAGCACCACGTGCACGTCATGGTCCGCTTGTTTCACGGATGTGGCAACAACGGCACTTGTTTGACGCACATGATTTGCCAACCCGGGAGCCAGCGAACACAAAAAAAACGCTAATAAACAGCTGACATATTATTATATTATATGGCTTAGTCTGTGTTGCTAGCTTGAGTCTCAGAGCTGCAGAACAGGGCCTACAACACCAGCTGATAAGGCCGGAATAGGGAGTTCAGGTCGGTATGCCAGTAAGTCAGAGGCCCCTTTGTTTATGGCTGTGCAGAAGAGATATGTTTTAGCACTAACAGGCTCAAGAGAAGACATCAAATGAATTATTGTTTTCCTGTAGTCAATTATGAGCGGACCATCAGAGAAGAGCAAGTCAGTCTATCTGTGTGCTTTGCTGGTGTATGATGTACTGTATCTGTATGTTGTGTGACTGTTACAGCGCTATAAATACATCTTTCTATTATCACTTAACATTGTATCTGAGTCAAGGTTTGCTGATCTTTTGAGAGTTTCTATTCCGCTAGACTTTTAGACTGGAGACCATAAATTAAGCAAGGATTCCAAATCAGTTCACTGTTACCTAGATTCAAACTTCACTCACACATCGATGTGTTGAACACAGTTTAATGTATAAAACATGTAACATGATGCAGCAACGGTGAGGTCGGTGTTAAGATAAACATGAAAAGTTCCGTTGAATTTCACAGAGCAGATGTACAGCTCGGTTCCACTGCTGATTGGATGATCATTACACCTCTATGATGACATCACAGCATCCTCATCAAGTAAATATGGAAATTACATAAACATCACTTTCTTGGTTTGAATTCCAGCTGGCAGATTTGTCAGGTTTGCCGGCTCTAAATCGTCATGGTTCATGGTTCTAACAAGCACTGGGAGTAAAACTGATGAAGTTTGATAGAATGTATTGAAGACATTGAGACACGTGTATGAATATACACCATCTTTGAATGATTGTGACCTTTGTTCAATAAACACAACCGTTAAGGAAAATTAAAGAAGACACATCACATATTGGTTTCTGATCTCTTGATTTTCGATGTGGACACTACAGTATATAACTTTATTGAGAAAACTACAGAGCACAGCATAAGTTTCTGATTCGGCCATATGGCTGTCAAGCTCACTAACTGTCAGAAACTTACTCTGCGTGCTATTTAGATGCAGAGTGCTTCACCTAGGAGGATGGTAGGATGGTTGACACCAGGTAAAGGGTGGCCACCAGTATATGAATGACCAGATGGGACAGAGACATGAGGGCGGTCGCAGATGATGTTGAAGCTGTAGAGAGAACAAAGGCTTTCAAACATCCAAAGGTTTATCTTCTCATCAGTGGTGGAAAAAGTACTCAAATGTTTTACTTAAGTACAAGTATCAATATTGAAATATAGAAATAAGTAAAAAGTAGTAAAGTAAAAACTAGTAAAAGTCTGGATTTCAAAATGTACTTAATGTACCAAAAGTAAAAGTACTCATTATGCAGAATATCTAATTTTTCATGATCTCATTTTAAGTTTTCAAATGTATAGAAATCTTTTGAAAATAGCAGATCTACAAGCTCACAATGCGTTGCATCGCGACGCATTGTGAGCTTGTAGATCGGCTATTTTCAAATGGCAGAATTGTATATAGGTAATGATATTTGTAATAATAATTAATAATAATTATCTTTGTAGATTGATTGTAATAATAATCAATCTACAAAGTAATTAGAAACTAAAGTTTTCAAATAAATGTAGTGGAGTTAAAGTACAATATTTGGATCCAAGATGTAGTGGAGTAGAAGTAAAAGTATTGGAAATTGGAAATACTCAAGTAAAGTACAAATACCTCAAAATTGTACTTAAGTACAGTACTCAAGTACATTTACTTAGTTACTTCCCACCACTGCTTCTCATGTTCATAATGGTCAAATAATCTCACAAACATCTCAAGACTCACCTCTCACATCCATCCAGCTCTCTGCTGACTCTCCAAGGTCAGAGATGTGACACTTGTAGAATCCTCCATCAGACTTGTAAACATTGTGGATGGTCATCTGTCCTGTAGACTCAGTGCTGATGAGGGATCCATCTTTATAGAAACCAGCTGGGAGCTCAGATGATGGATTACCAGTTGTCTGGTTTTTGTACCAGCAGCGCAGAGTGACATCACTTCCCTCCATCACAGGAAGTACGGGGCTCTCCAGGATGACATCACCATCTGAACAACAGTCACACAGTTGGTCTGTCAATCAACATTGTTCTGTACCGAAAGGCTAAACATTAAAGGTCTGGTGAAATGTCATTTTTGGTCATTTTATTTTGAAGTTTCAGTCTGAAATGGCCTCGCAAGCATCTATTGGTATGCCAATATTTTTCATTTCACCAGGTCTTTAAATAAAAGTCCAAGTTATATGCAGACTAAAGTTAGAGAAGTCAACTTCTGTTTACCAGCAAGCAAGTAAGTAAACCTCTCCCGGCCTCAAAAACAGTTAGTGAGGAACCCTTGAGAAAGGCATTGAGCCAGAGGCAGCCTTAATTATCTGGGTCAAATATAAAACTATGCATTAACACAATACAAACACAATGGTCTTATCCAATCCAATCCAATCCAATTTATTTATAGAGCACATTTAAAAACAACAGTGTTGAACCAAAGTGCTGTACACTCAGTAAAATACTAAAATAAACAATAAACAAGAGAACACACACAATGAACAAGACAACGATTGACACAATGCCTGGGGGAAAGCAGCAGCTTCTCAATTTGAATTTTCAAACGCCAAGGAGAACAAGTGAGTTTTCAAACGTGATTTAAACACAGGCAGGGTTTGAGACACTCTAACATGGGGTGGCAGCTTGTTCCACAGTGTGGGCGCTATGGCGGAAAATGATCTACTGTATCTCCCCGTGTTTTCAATTTAGTTGCTGGGACTTTAAGGAGTGACTGGTCAGTAGACCTCAAGACCCTTGTACCATTATTGGGAGGTAGAAGTTCCGAAATGTATAATGGTGCCAGCCCATTTAAAGACTTGAAGACAAACATTAAAGTCTTAAACTGAATCCTGTAACGAACAGGGAGCCAGTGTAGGGAGGCAAGAATGGGGGAGATGTGATCAAATTTCCGTGCCCCTGTTAAGAGGCGAGCGGCCGCGTTTTGGACTAACTGTAATCGTGACAAGCAGGCTTGGCTAATGCCAACATAAAGTGCATTACAGTAGTCGAGTCGGGTTGAGATAAAAGCATGGATGAGACGTTCAAAATCAGAGAGGGTTACAGCAGAGCCAAGAGCCTTAGCTGATAAAAGCTGGATTTAACAACAGAGTTTATCTGTTTGTCAAACTTAAAATCACTGTCCAATTTGACACCAAGAATAGTGACCACTGGTTTTAGAAAAGGCTGCAGGGGGCCCAGATCCAGAGAGGAGGTGTCGCAGGCGGTGCTGGGTCTGAACACCATGACCTCTGTTTTACTTTCATTAAAGTTAAGGAAATTCAGGGCCATCCATGCTTTTATGTCCTTCAGACAGTCCATCAGTGTGTTCATGGAGGAGGCGTCATTTTTTTTCAGGGGCATATAGATCTGCGAGTCATCTGCATAGAAATGGTAGGGAATGCCATGCTTTTTAAAAATCAAACCCAGAGGGAGGAGGTACAGGGAGAAAAGGATGGGACCAAGAATTGAGCCCTGCGGGACTCCACATGGGAGAGGGGCAGAGGATGATGTGGAGTCACCTAGGGCTACAGAGAACGATCTGTATGACAGATAGGACCTGAACCATTTTAAAGCAGTGCCTCCGACACCCACACAGCACTCTAGACGTGAGAGGAGAATGCTGTGTTGTAAAGTGTCGAAGGCACGCAGCTGTGAGGTCTAAAAGCACAAGGATCGCAGGATCACCAAGGTCAGTGGTTCTTAAAAGGTCATTTACAACTCTTAAAAGTGCTGACTCTGTACTGTGAAAGGCTTTGAAACCAGATTGAAAAACCTCAAGGAGATTTTGTGTAATTAAAAATGACTGAAGCTGTAGAAGTACGGCTTTCTCCAAAATTTTGGAGATGAAGGGAAGTTTTGAGATGGGCCTAAAATTTGAGAGAACTGAGGTGTCAAGGCTTGGTTTTTTAATCAATGGTTCGACTACTGCCTGCTTGAAATAAATTGGAACCACACCTGAGGCAAGACTCTGATTAATAATCAATTGGACATGTGGTCCAATAGTCTGCCAGGTTTCCTTGAAAAGGCGAGGTGGGACAGTGTCAGTAGGACAAGAAGCAGGTTTTAATTGAGAAACATTTTTTTCAAGGTGGGAAGGTGACACTGGTTCGAACTCATTGAAGGCAGCAGAGCAGGTGACAGTTATGGAAGGATCAAAAGAGGGCATAACAATCTGAGCTCTAATAGAGACAATTTTATCAATGAAGAAATGTAGAAATTTTTCACACATTTCTGGTGAAGCATCCACGCTGGTGGATTGTGGCGTTACCAGAATGGAGTTAATTGTCTTGAAAAGAACACGAGGTTTGTGGCAGTTATTTGAAATGATATCAGAAAAAAATTTCATCCTTTCAGAATTCACAGTCCTCTGATATACATTCCAGGCTTCTCTCAAAATTTCAAATGACACCTGTAACCTATCCTTCTTCCACTTGCGCTCTGCTCTCCTACATTCTCGCCTGGCAGAACGAGTAATGTCATTTAGCCATGGTTCAGAGTGTTGTTTGGGACGCATGGCTTTTAGTGGAGCTACGGTGTTAAAGGAGAAATCCGGACATTTTAAGTGTTATCTTTGATGTGTCGTTACTCACCTACCGACGTAGAAAGTGGCGTTGATTTTTTCCAGCGATTCCCCTGTCGTCATTTTTTCGACCCCCTCCGTTGGCATAATGCGAGCTCGTGGCTAAGGGAAATTCGTCTATTATAACCGATGCAAAGTTATTTTTTCCTCTACTACTACTCATTGTAGAGTCTCATGATACTCAAACATGCACTGAAAGTCCCTGAGAAGCTATCGCTAATGACGAACGAGCTAACGTTGTTTGCTTATTTCTCTGCCTGGCAACACCGAGTTGCCAGGTTCTGGGAGAGAAACAGAATCTGTGTCAGGTGGAAAGTATTGGAACCCATATGTCCAATACTGTTACTTTTAAGGATTCAAATTAGCTAAAGTAGCCGATCTATAAGCTCAAAATGTGTCGTTTCAAGATTGTGAATCTGCTACTTTTGATGCTTTTGTGTGACACTGTAGTATGATCAAGTAGGGTGTTGATTTACGAAAAAAAACACAAAAGTAAAAATATTGAGATAAGAGGTTTCTGCCTGACAGAAAATTGTTAAGATTTAGAAAACATTTGTGGAATCGGCCTCAGGTCTTAATGGGTTAATTTAAACAGGGCATAGATTCAACACCAGAGGTCCGTCCCTAGAATGGTGGTTCTCAAGGACCCCCAAATCAATAGGTATTTGGTCGCGGACCCCCATCTGAAAAGATTTTTCAGCCGACGGTTAAAGTGGTTCAACTGATTTTGATGCTATATTAACCAATTGTGCTGGGGACCCCCTGGAACATCCTCAAGGACCCCTGGGGTCTGTAGAAGAGCAGCCATCATCATGGAGGCGGAGGGGTGGTTTGTGGTCAAGTATGACTGCATGCATTTAGTGGAAATAGTTGTGGTTCGGAAGCTGAGTTTTATTTACTCATGGTGATCAGAATTCCACACCCACCATGAATTCAGCCACCATTGAATGTTATCACTTTGTTCAATTACTCAACTACTGTAATTGCTCACTAATTTAATTTGTGTACACTCTTATTGTTTAGTAATAATACGCAATCGCTACAAAAATAACCCTTGAAAGTAATAATTCAGCAACTTCCTCTTTGCTGCTCTTCATCTCGTGCAAATTGCTGTGAACTCTGTTGTGAACAGAGTGATGTGTTTTCCTAGAAGTTTTGGAGGGCAAAATTGATGACTACACAGAGTTGGTCGATGCATACAGTATGCCAGTAAGTGCACCATGTAATGGTCATCACCAAAAAGGAAAGTTCATGCTGCTCTTAAAGTGTAAGCAACGTTATGGCGTCTGCTTTTCCAATATCAAATTGTGTAATAGTCACAAAAAGATATCCAAATGCAAGTATACACACAAAATGTCGTTTTTAAAGGTTCTATGACATTCATTTTCACTTTTTTTATTTTTTATGTTTTTTGGGGGGTTTTATGACCTCAAATACACCTAAAAAATCTGAACTTTGAACATTCAGTGGATTTTCTGTGGTCTGGGGTTTTCTGAATAATTAGGCTGAAAAGTAATCTGAGCTTGGCCCTTCGACAGTGAGGTCACAGTCGATTAATCCCGCCCACTCTCCTCCTCGCCCCTCCCCTCCCCTATCCTCTCCTTTGGGGGGGGGCGGAGCAGAGGCGATGATTGACAGGCAAAATCCCTCACCAGCGACACCCGCAGGCAAAGATTTCTTTTTTCATTACAGTTGAAAAGGCTTTAGAAATGTGAGAGAAAAACACCTGCCATGGATCAATGGAGTGGATTTTTTTGTTAAAACTTTCTATACACGTTTGAAGGACCATGACAAAGACTTTTAATGTGTGGTAAAACTGAACGTCATGAAACCTTTAAGAGCTTCCAATTCCCAAAGTCTGCTCGGTTGCATTGGAAAGGCACGAGGCAGAACAATGCATTCGGGAGTATGATCTGTCACTTGAAAAACATTGTGCATATACCGTTGTAATTACAATATTCTAGCATAACATAACGTTTATCAACCACTGTTCTACAGTCATTATGTTTGTGTCAATAAGTCAAGCGAGTAGCAGAGGGGGCATGTTGCCCTATCCTGCCCTCTGGTGGAGGAAATGGTTGACCCTCCATTAAGTACATAATACGTACATCTCTGAAGCGGAGTATACATAAAATGGGCCTTTAAACTCGTAGCTGTGCACACTACTAGAAGTGAGTGTAAGCATTTTATGTATGTGATTACCTTGCTTATTGCAAGTCGCTCTGGCAGTGTCTGCTAAATGCTTAAATTGTAGATTGTACTTGTAGTATACCCTTGTTAAACTACCTGCATGGGAGAGAGAGATAGTACTCATAACCTGTCAGATTGACCCATCAAATGACGTCACAGCTAAGTCCCGCCCCCCTACCCTTATTTTAACCCCGGAAGTCCCGCCCCCTATTCAGGCGGGAAAAGAAAAGAGCGGGATAAAAAGAGCGGGAGGATTTAAAAAACAAGGCTGTTCCATTATGTCATGTTTAAAAAAGCGGGAAGCATTAAAGTATATAAAGCTGTTATCTCCACCGTGTGTTACAATAGAAAATGGCTTTATCTAAGAAAATGGATTTAGCTGCTGCTGAACGTACATGGATTCTGTCGGAGAGCAGTCCTATAGCTGATCAAATTAGTGTCCGCTTCAACGAGGGGAAATGCTGTAAGGTTACGATCTCTACAGTGCAGTTTAAGGAGAAACGGCCGTTGACGGAGCTCCGCCAGATTGAAATTGATGAGAAAAGCTATGGTTCCTTCTATAGTGCATGTCTGAGGTTTATAGATTATATGACGACTGTAAGATCACCACGCTGGTTGAACTGTGTGTTGAACTCCATCGGTGGTGAATGTGGTGATGGGGTCAGTTCATACGTGATTGACGGCGATCGTGGGTTAACATGGTTCCTGATCCGTATATGTGGAGATACATCTAAAAATTATGGAGGGGGGTCGGAGCCTCGAAATGCAGTGGAAAAAGAAATATTTTTTCCAATCCATTTGGCTTTGAACACAGGGGACTTGTCAAAGTTTCGTGAAATGTTGGACCACATTGATTCAGTGTTCGGCAGATGCAGGCGGGAGCGAGTAAAGATGTTGCTAAATACTCTTTAAGAAAAGCATAACATTTGAAAAGGCGGGATAAAGTGTGGTAAAAAGAGCGGGAGGATTTTAAAAATCAGGCGCCAGAGATTTTGGCGGTAAGTTAAGAATTCAAACATTCACATCCATCCGTCCCCTTACAGAGCTCCACCTTTTTTCAAAACCCCACCTCCTCAGGCAACTTTTCTTTAAATAGGGCTGTCTGATGCCTAGATGGTGCAAGGTCTGAAACAGTCCACCCTGGGAGTAACAGAATAATAAGAGAGAAGATGTCGTCTAATGGTCTGCTCTTCCGAGGCGAGGATAAGAAGATATGGCAACTGGTCAAATCGCGAAGACTGTTGTGCCATTACATGAAATTCTACTCTAGATCTCCATGGGTTACCCTGCAGACCCTTGAAGAGGGTGAGAGCATGTTTGATGAAAATCTCAGCGAGCTGCGTGTGTATGCTACGGAGTTTGAAGCGTTCAAGAAATCAGTCCTCGGGTTCTGTGATTACATGGAAGCGGGAAGAGTGCTCCTGAGGCAGGAATTCAAACATTCTGATATGGTGGAGACGGATTCTGAGGCTCCAGCCCGTGTCTCAGGCGACCCTGCGTTTCTCATCGACTGTTCCAGGTCTCTTAGATGGTTGCTGGTCAGATTTAGGAAGGATGGTGGTGGTTCTGACCGTGTCCCCAAAACAGTCATGGCTAAAGAGAAGTCATACCCTATTCAGCTGGCCTTTCACCTCGATGACATCTGGATTGTCCGTCAATTAATGAAAGAACTTGAGGTCTACTTTGAAGAGCGCAGAGAGAGCATCCGGAAAATGGTTCTGTTGGAGAAACGGTTCATCATGGCGCCTCTAAGTCCTATGGAAGTTGATGGCGACACTGTGGCTCCTCCAAAGAGAGCACGACGGGTGCGTCTGTGTAAACCTGTCTGTGTTGACCCGCCGGGTGCAACATTGTTCTCAAGGTCTCCAGCAACATCTATAGTTATCTCTGACGGTCTTGAAATTGATGGTCCAAACTAGACAGAACCGGATCGAGCCTGAGCGAACCAGACTGTGCCTCATCGCTCCTCCCAACACTCGTATCAGGCTTTAGACCCCGCCTCTTTTCTTCCCCCTTATGCTATATAAGAGAGTCATACCCACCAGAGTTCCAACAAGCAGACATCCAAACTTTTCAACATGGAGAAGCCGAGCATCTACAGTGAGGAGGCATGTCTTGAAGGACCTGGGGAGCAGATATACTACACGCTAGCTAGCGCTCCAGCGGCTTTCAAGCCATTATACGATCCCGGTCTTATTTTTTATCAACGAGGTGACTACAATGGACAGCTCCCGTCACCGTTGCTCAGTTCTGAAATCCCTGATAGCAGCGGGGGTGTTTTTAAATCTATCCCCTCGCCTTTAAACTCACCTCTTACCCTGGATCATCCTGAAGGCCTGCTTGCCCCGCTCTTTCTGGATACAATAAAAGCCGCTATTGCTACACTCCTACCTACAGTGCTAGGAGAACAGCTGAAAGAAGACTGTTATGGCTGCATAACAGACCACCCCAGCCAGACCCAGCATGAATGTCTTTACCCTTTGCCAGCGTACCACTTCAACAGCCGGTTCAGAGAGTTGATGAAAAGACTTTGGACTGATCGTTTCATCCCTGCCCTTGTCCGTCTTCTGGAAACACGCGGCTTTTTGACATCAGCCTGTCGTGTCCAAGGAGCGAGCGAGGCTTTTCTTTACGAACTGAAGAACACCGCTGATATTCAAGACAAAATCAACGAGATCTTGGCTGAGCTGGTCGGTGAAGACCAGGAGAAGAAAGATGAGATGAACAACTTTGTCTGCTTCTGGCTGTACAAGGGGTGTAGAGAGGAAGAAGAAGAAGGGTGCGATTCTACAAATTGATAAGACTATGGGGAACTGCATTTCAACATTTGGGGTCTATATTTTCGGAGGGTTTCTGACCAATCATATCAATTCATTGTTAAAGTATGCAATTGGTAATCAGGTCGCTGATGTAACTTTATATAATACGTTATGTAAAGTCAGATCAGAACGTGTATTATGTTTTGAAAAGGTTATAACCTGTGTGAGAGAGGGGGCTGTGTATAAGTGGGCACCAATGGTGAGAGATTTAGCCACAGCTCATGATTTTGAGAAATGTGTGTGTGTGATTCTGAACGAGATAATAATGCATCCAGCTTTTAATATAAATTATCTTTTTTGTTTCTATACACTGCTAGTAGATGCTATTGTTTATAAGATAAATCGATCTCATACTGTCGATATTGAACATATACTCAATGTAGTGCATTTGCATATTATAAACCATAAAGGTGTTGCTATCTTATTCCGTGTTACTCCTATATTGTTTTTTTAATTCTATGAACATGTATGAACATGATGAAGGAGAAATAAAATTAAATAAAATAAACACAGTGTGTGTGCATCATTTAGAAGGAACAACCGAGCAAGCCACACAGTCAGTAACCCTGTTGATCCTTAGTGGAGTGCTGTCCGTGGTGCTGAATCCCTATTCTAACCCCCACATTATATAGTGGCACATGACATAATAAAGGTGCTAGATTCTCTGTTTTATATATATCTTAGAAATAATAATAAATACAACCATACAACCAGCTGTGCGCCATCGCTGAAAATGGATGAAGTCAATTTCGACCCTAGACTACAGCTACCGTTCTCTTGCATGGTTATTGGTTCGTCCGGTTCCGGCAAATCTTATTTTGTGAAGAGGCTGCTGCAGAATATGGATCATGTATTTTCGAGAATACCCGGGAGGATCGTCTGGTCTTATACATCTTATCAACCGATGTATGATGAACTGACACAACAGTTAGATATAAAATTTATAGAGGGTCTTCCATTGAACTTTACTGATGTGGATCTATTCCCGCCAAATCAACATAACCTTTTAGTTATTGACGATTCCATGGTCGCTGGTTCGAATAGTGATGAACTTGGAAAGGCTTTCACACAATATCGTCATCATAGAAACCTATCTGTTTTATATCTGGTTCAAAACCTCTTTAATCAAGGCAAACACTCACGAACGATCAGTTTGAATGCCTCTTACATGGTGATTTTTAAGAATCCCCGTGATAAGAACCAGTTGTGCACTTTGGCACGACAAATGTTCCCAGGACGTAAAAAATTCTTTTTGGAAAGCTATGAAGATGCCACAAAAGAACCACACTCCTATTTATTGATAGATTTAAGGGCGGAGTGTCCAGAACGTTTCCGCTTGAGGAGTGGTATACTCCCGTCTGAGTGGCCTACTGTTTACATGCCTAAAAATTAAGATGTCTAAAAGGGTGAAACGCAACCTGGCCATTTTAAAAGCACTACCAACACTACGGCCGGCGGAACGACGAGGTTTTATATCTCATAGCTCTGATGATTTCATACTTTCTCTATGCGAGATATGTTTAAATGTATTGAAGGGCAATATACCTCTGAACACAACGCAATATAGCAGGCTGAAGAAACAGAAAAAGTTTATTAAGCTTTTTGCGGACAAGAAAAGCAGTGTGAAGAAAAAACGTCGGGCTGTGAGACAAAGCGGTGGCTTCTTAATCCCATTGCTCAGTGTTGCGATCCCGTTCATTGTCAGTCTAATCGCGGGGCGGAGAGCATGACCAGTTTCAACAAAATGTTCATGGTCTCTGCACAGCAGCTGGACAATTTAATCCAGAAGAACTCACAATCTGAAACCATCGGCGCGACGGCCCAACATGATCTAGAAACGAAAATGCAACGGGTGTTGAATGAACCGGCTGTCAGCTCTTATGAAAAAGCCAAACGCTATAATATACTATTGCAGAAATTACTAGCGTTGATTCGAAGAGGAGAAAAGGACGAGCGTGAAATAGTATTGAAATTACCTACAAAAATGTCTGATTCTTCTATGGATGAGAGGATTGAGACAGAGGATGAGAAGGATGAAGGCGCACAGACGCCTGATGGAAAAGACGCCAGCATTGAAGAAATCCTACAACAGGTTGCTCCAAGAAATAAGAAAAACGCCGGGTATATTTTACAAAAGCTTCAAGATTCGTCTGGGGGTTTGAGATGGAACCCCGCCGGAGAAGTGGTTATAAAAGGACACGTTGTTAAGGGATCACATATTTTGGATTTAATGAAGACTTTATCGCAGCCGAGATCACGAGGTGACAATTTCCCAACAGGCTGGGATGCGTTTTTAAATATTATTTCCGAATTAAATATTCCTCTTACAAGTATATCTAACGTCGATGCCCGGAAACATCTCCAGGATATAAAAAACCCATTGGGCATCTTAACTCCAACACTTCCGAATAGACTGAGAAAAAAGAAAACTAAACGGCTTGGAACCCGGAAGCTTTCCGCAGAGGTCCCTTATCCATTTGACAGAGTCCACGCTACAGCGCCACCTTCTGTAAATGTGAACTCCGTTTTTGAAACACCCCCTACAGATGCTGCGTCCGAATACCCCCGCTGGCGTTCATCAATGTCTCCTAAACAATGGCTTCAGTTCAGTGAATGATGAAAATAATACAGCATTGTACACATGATATGAGTGTCAATAAAATAATTCTTTATTGGTTCAAAAGAGAGTATATGGTATTCATTTCACACGCAGTCATGACATTCCTTAAATAGTTTTAAAGAGCATGCGTTCTGAGTTGGGGTTTTAACAAAGCTTAAACTACTAATACATTTTCTAAACTTTTTCATAAAGCGACTGACTAACAGATCATTTTTTCTCAAATTAACAGAATAGAGTCTCATCGTTTCTTGAAAAGAGAGTCCTTTGAAACGTTGGCATAGGAAGAATATGACATGGGCTCCACAGGTGCTTGAAAAATCGTCTTGCACTTGAAGTCTGTTGTATCTTAGCTCGGATGCATGCCGCGCTAGGAAGCTCATAAAACGTCGAGGGTAGAAAAAAGCATCAGGTGCATGACCATATGAGTCAAAGAAGCTCGCCTTGCCATCATCCGTTTCCAAGATTATTCCTACCCAATGCTGCCCGGGTTTATCTTTCGGATCCGTGTTGACGACTAGATACAAGGGGCGCTTGTCAATTTTAGATGGTAGTAAGTCACATGGCCAAACACCACCAAAAGAAGAACCTATAATAGGTTTTAAAATAGACTCTATTTGATAGCTATCCATCTCTCGCTCTCTCTCTGTCTCTTCCTCCCTCTCTCGCTGTTCCCCTCTTTATATGATGATCAGAACTCCACCAGAACTTGTCTTCTTGAGTTAATCTGTATCATGCTGTCATAACAGGCGTATACGACCAGGCTCGCGGTGCGTGGTAAGGCGGTTCTGAAGCGCATGTCTAAGCGACAGGTGCCATTGACAGCTGATGAAATTGCTTCGCTATCTAATTCATCATCTCTTGATAAATTTAGAACAAACAGGGAGTATCCATTTTCGAAATCTTCACGATCAATGCAGAGGGCTGAGTCTTTCATGTGTCTGTTGGTAGCCAGAAAGAGATTGTAAAATTCTCGAGCACTGTGGTGCAGGGGAAAGTTTGGCTGGAATGGCTTAGCAGGGATGTGTTGTCCGTTAACACTCAGAGTCAGATATTCCAAGTCGTAGTGTTGAAATCTGGAGAAGAGAAAATGAAACAGTGATTTTTTATTTTATTTTTTATGGCTATGAACTAGCTTTTTATACCCTGTGTAAAATGAAGTTAATTTAAATATGAAATAATGTAATTACCTAAAAGGATTCAGGTCGCGGGCTCCCACAAATGCAGCATGATCCACTAATCCAATTACTAGATATCTAGGAAGACGCCCTAGAAATAAGTTGTCTTGCGAACACACTCTTGACTGGGCAGGGAGGGTGTAATTTTTAACAACTACACGACTTATAGGATACAGCGCGTTGGTTTTCATGAGGGCCGCTGAGTGTCCGAGCATGACCGGTGGAGAAACTTCAACCTTTTTCGCAAAAATGCTGGCCGATAGAATTTTTATCTCATACGTTTTATCACTAGGACACATCAGTGTAAATGTACTTTTAGCTTTTACAAATTTCAGACGAACATCCACATTGTTGAGCATAAGCCTCTCTGAGAAGAATATATCAGAATGCAACGGGCCCATTAAGACAAACTCATTTGATTCTTGACAGAACTTTGCGCGTTTAACCAGCCCGGTGTTCGGCCCTGCCGCGGCCACGTTGACAGAATCCATATCCTTTTCATCCTTATACCAGAGCCCTGCCGAAAACTGGCTCTTTAACGTTTCCGGTGAAAAATTCAAGAGAGTTTCAATTATCGCTCTGTAGGGATGTGTAGCGGAAGAGGAGCTTACAAGCACATCGTTCAGACTCACATCTACTTGAGAGAACATACAATTAAGAGGATATTGTATAATTCCCACCGGCTCATCCGCCTTGAGAGCACTGCCGTCCTGATGTGTAATTTTAAGACGTAGATAGAGCAGTGTTGAGTTTAGATCAAGATAACGATCACCAGTGCCGGGGATAAAAAACTCCAGAACTTCTTGATCAGTGATAGCATTTAAAGGTGTAATTTCCACATAGCTAGTTTGATCTATGGAGAGTTGTGTCATAGGGGCGACAAAGATGTCTAATTCGGATTTTGTACACTCCGTTGATAGAGGGTGTGCGAGAGCCATCTTGACTTTGTTTAAAATATGTTATGGACTCCTCCTCGGGGTTGTTTGCCGTGTCCTTTACGGGTCTTGCGCCGAGAGTGTGATGTAGACTTTCCGCGTTTACGCTTTTTATGCCCTCCGGTGGGTAAAGCACTCTGAGACCTTTTCCGCTTTCTGCGTGATAGTTGGGTTATCCCAGATCCTTCCTGTCGAGGCTCCGACCCTCTCATCAGGCGCGTTGTTACAGCCGACACGACGTCCGAGGCGATTCCTTTCGCGGCTGTAGATAAATGAGGCTTTGCGAGAGTCGCACCGCGTTTAAGAAATGGTAGAACGAATCTGAACGCTCTGCTAAGCATTGAGCCTAAACCTTTGCCATACATCATCGGGGTCCCGCTGAAACCCGGGAGGCCATGGCCTGCTTGACTTGTGTAATATGAAACAAATCTTTGCTGGTCCATTATTGCTTTATTTTTTATTCTTGCTGTTTAGAATATCGAGCTTGTTATAGGACGTAGATGAAGCTTGCAGTAGGTTTTCCCGTAGGCAAAGGGAATCAGCTTGTTCAGATCGCTTTTTATTTCAATTTTAATGGTGTCGAGAATCTTCTTGTTCACAGGAACGTAGTGCAGCTTATTGTATGATACAATGACCGGGTCACCGAATGACCCCTGCTTTTGAACTATTCTCAGAAGAGGTGCTTGAAACTCCCCACAATTTTGAACATCACAAATATTACTGTACACGTAAAAACAGTATTGACCTGCATATATGTCAGAGGGTAGTTTTGCTATGGTTTCTTTCTGAAGCCTCTGCCAGACATCCGGTTCGAAACCCAGCATGTAGGCCATAGGAGCCTTTAACTTTAAAGAATATCTATTTGTGGCCTGCACAACGACCTTTTTAAGGATTGAATTATACTCGAGGCGTATCTTCAAGCTGGATGCCTTAAACTCTGCATTCATTTCATCAGCCAGTTGCGTTATGCTGTCATAATGCCCCGTTTTAATTTTAAGGTAGAGAGGAGGCTGTTCCTCGATGCCATGGTCTAGGACATGAAAGCTACATTCCAGGCTCACAATATTATTCCATGTGTGACAGTACATAATTTCTGCTAACGCCACCTCATATGAACCATGTAATTCAATTGGTTGTGACAATGTTATTGCATAATCAGAACTAGTGTTGTGTGGAAAGATGTCATGACAGGCGTTTGATGGCAGCGTGAGATAAAAAGACCGCCGTTCCCCGTCCATGCTTTCCTCTGATTCTTCTCAAACTGTCTGTTAGATGACAAGGTCAGCACGGCATTTTCATAGGGACTGATAATGAACTCGGAGTTACTTTTTTTCCCCCTTCTGCTTCTTCCGCTTCTTCTCCCTCTTTTCAAGATCTATAATGTCTTTAGCTGGTATCCAGCTATCGAAATTTTTTGACCATCCGACCCACCGGACATAGAACATTTTAACTCCATTCCTTATCTTAGTATCTATGATTTTTTCTATCTGGAATGTCTCGTTTGGAGAAATTTTTACTTTCTGCAGTTCCTTCTCATAGAATGTCCCTTTAATGACCTCATTATTAACGTCGCGAAGTCTGTATACAACGGGTTGTCGCGCGATGCGTTCAGTAACAATGAAATGCTCGTCTGTGTATGATTTCTCATACATCTTATCAAAGACCCCTCTGTATTTTGAAATACGTACAACATCCCCTTCTTTGAATTTATAGCGGGGTGATAGATTTGTTAAAGGGATGCTGCCATATAAATTCTGAAACACCTGCTTGGTCGTTTCAGGGGTAACCTCATTAGGTTTCATTTTGATACTGCTATGATAGCTGTTATTATAGCTATCAACAAAATCTTGAAGGACCTCTATATACCTATGTGTATTTTTTGCTGTAAAATAACGAAACATAATCCCTTTAAAAGACCTATTGTAGCGTTCAACCACGGAGGCTTTAAGATTACTCCCTGTAGCAAAATGAATAATATTAAGCCTCTTCATAAGGGCATCAAAGTGTTTATTGTAGTACTCTCCACCAGCATCTGTCTGCAGTTTTAAAGGGGCTCCGGCTTCTGCCAAAACAGAGGCAAATGCCTGTGACACATGTAACCCGGTCTTATTTTTCAAAGCTCTTACATAGGCTTTCTTCGAAAAAACATCTATTACTGTAAGTAAAAACTTATAGCCATCATTATACTTTGATAGCGAGGTGAGATCACAGAGGTCTGATTGGAATTGATACAAAGGTCTCGGAGCAAACACTCTATTTCTAGGAAATGTTTTTCTAGCAGGTTTGTGTAAGGTGTAAGCGTTTTGACCCGACAACCAATCCTTCACATGTTCAAGTTTAGGTTTTTTTCCAGTCTGCTCTTGTACACCTCTTTGCAGTCTTTCAACACCTCCATATGACCCCGGATCAGAGGGTTCATAATAGACCCTCTTCATCACACGTTCAACCTTCTTCGAAGCCATAATGTTCTGTTGTGGGAGCTAATTTAACACACACACATAAGCCCTTTGCTGGTTAACTATAAAAGGGTTTAAATATACATATATATATATGTGTGTACAACCTAAAGCTCTTCTCAAACACCCAGACACACAGACACACATACACACACACACACACATAGCCCCCACCCGTGGCCTCTCACAGGCTTCCAGGTCCCCGCTCCCTCACACCCAATCCCTCCCACCCCTCCCAACCGATTCCCACACACACACCAGCTATTTTTAGATCTAGGGCCTGTCAGCTCTTAAAGCATGGGGAGACCATTCAGAGTGAGAAACCCTGAGCCATATACTGGAACACTGCAGGGCTGTAAGCTCGAGTTTAAACAGCGTATACTTAATGAAAATGATGTGAAACAACACATAATATACATTGAAGGTATCTTTATTATTATAGGATGAAATACACAGTATGAATACATTGAATATATTGAATATATTGAATACATTTCCAGAAATACAAGACCTTTTTATTTACATACACGGAAAGCATTTTATTTGCAGTCGTACACGTTTTTTCATTTCTTCAAAAACATCAACTCTGTACAAATCATCATCATCCTCCTCATCAAACCTCTATGTGTCTAAAACCCAAAAGGCTCAGTTCGGCCATCTTCAAGTAGGCGTCTCTTATCAAAAACCACCCTGAATCTAATTTCACGCTGCTTGGTGTATAGATCAAATGATTTGATATCCCGCGTAATTTTATTGTAGTGTGTAGGTATGGTCTGCATGGTTTTAGGGTTCTTGATATATCCTTCTACCAACTGTGTGACACTGTCAAAGTTTACACGCTCACAGTTTTCATAATTTTGTGTAATCCCTTTGGCTTTTACACACACTTTAGATTGATTAGTGCGGTATGTGTAGGTTTTTGCACCAGCCGATGCCCACTCGGTTATATATTCGTCATGATCTAGTTCGGAAGTCAACATCCCCAGGTAATCCCCGAGTTCAGGTTCATATTGATCATCAGGGGAAGAAATAAAGAGTAGAGAATCTGTATCATAATAAATAACGCGCCCGGCTAGCCTTTGGAGCTCCTGATTAAGCATCAATCGGCCATACGCAGTGGTGAACGCTGCTATGAAGATATTAACTTGGCCCGGCTTTAACACCCAGCTCGAATTATGACGCCATTGGATCAATGCCACTGTTTCATTGACAAAATGAAAACTTGAAATCTCATACTGGTTTGAGAACAAGTAGGCAAATAACTCTTTGGGGGTTTTGATTAGAGTGGTAGTGAGAAGGTTAGAACGTTGAGCCATTTTACCCCACAGAGAATTTAGCAGAAGTTTAGCGATCTGTCTTTTAGCAGGATTGCGGCAGATTTTTTCAGGGTCTAAACGGATGCCTTGGTTTTCTTCATATTTCTCAATGTATTCACGTCTGCCTTTAGCATCATTTATATAACTTGGAAAACCTGAACTTTCCTGTTTCAACTGGAGAAAACACTGAATATACTCCTTAAAAAGTTTATCTGACTGTTCCTTAAAGTGCCAGACTTCATACGTCTCGGCTAAAGTGTAACCCAGCCGCAAGGCCTCGTTCAGTTCTACTGAGACCCACAGGCCTGTAAGAGATCTCTGCTCGGGGTTGTGGTCACACTTTGTGGATTGATTGTTGATCTCGGCACATGTACGACATAAAGTGAACACAAGTTTCCCGTTAGCACTCCTCGTGGGAAGTACAGGGAATAGAAGGTCATGGGGAGGATATACTTTAGCATGAATTAAGCCAAAATAGCTAGAGACAGGTAGTTTGAAAGGCGGGAAGAGTATTTCCGGGTGAGCTACAGGATAAGAAAATTGACTTTGGCAATAAGGGTACAGTGAGGTGTAATCTACGTAGCCAATTTTCTCACCTGGCTTAACACTGTAGCGCAAACGCGAGGGAGCTGTTCTTCCTCCGAATAGAGCAGCTCGTGGATCTGTAACGGAGGGTTGTACATATTGGGCTATAAAGGCCTTCACTTCAGGGTCATGCTTTTTCAAATCTTCCCACTCATGCTCCCACATGACCTCAACCCTGACTGAGTGCTCGGTTTTGAGAATCTCAAGCCTTTTTAGAGTGTCCCCGTACAGTTTGTCAAACAAGGTTCCGGTTAAAGGGGAGGTCTCATGTGGGTTAAAACACTCGGGACATCCGTGAAAAAAACACCCCGCATACGAATAAACGGTGCAATGGCCATCTATATCACTGTATCCATCCGTAAAGTACGGGCCTATTTTCCGTTCCCCTAAGTTCAAAGCATGCTGAATGAAGATGTTACGAGAGCGAGCAGTAAATTCAAGCCACTGTATGGATGCATTTGAGAACGATTTGTACTGATTCCGATAGTGACGTGGATCTGGGATTGCGATTGTATTACGTTTTAGAAATTTAGTTTGATACACCGACATTGCCGCGGATGCTATGGTCACCGAATCAAACGGGTCAACGGCGGTTGTGGCTATGAACTCATTGCGAAAATTACTAGCACCTTCCATCAATATCTTAACGTCGTTTTCACAGTAAGCCGTGAGTTCTTTTAAGAAATCAAATTCATCATTCTTAACACTCTCATACCACTCTAGAAAATTCTCCCGCTCTTTTACAGCCATTCGATCTGCTCCATAAAAATGTACAGCAGGAATGCTGCCTTTGTAGCCAAATTTCGAGATATCGCTCCAGAGGTGGGGGAAATATCCCTTCTTCATCTCTGTTTTACATCCTAAAGCCTTAGGAAATTCCCTTAGTGGAATTGGTATGAATGAGTAGCTGTCCAAAAACCTTAACCCAAATGTCTGGTCTTTAATCAATACAATTTTACTGCCCTGTGCTATAATGAAAGGGTCTTGCCCTTCCTGTAGGTATGCATTCAGTATAAGATAGTGATCAAAGCCTTTTGCATAATGACCCAGGAATACCGTGTCTTTGTATTGTTTTTTTCTGTAATACTGTAGGAACTCCACAGCGCAGTTAGGACCGCGCCTACTGAATGGCGGATCTCCCCGCAGGGATATGGCATGTACAAAAATAGGCACGTGTATGCCGTTGATTTGGGATGTTTCAAAATCATAGAAAACAATACTATTACTCATTTCATCCCCATGTTTTTGCGGTTGAGGCTGCATGAAACATTGATGTTCAGCCTCGGGCTCTGCATCTGCATCTGCATCTGTAGGCCTGTTTTCATCCTGAGCCTCTTCAGCTTTAAGGGGCTGTTTACAGATGTTGCAGCATTGAATTGCACATATATGAGGTTCTGGGTCTGTCATGGATGTGTAGTAGAGACGATTACAATGCACGCATTTTTTATCCAAATCACAGTTGCTGGCGTATTTTTCAGCTACAGGACGCCATGTCTGCTCTTTGTGTTTCATATAGCAGATCGCATTCCTGCAATTTCTATTACACTCTGCGCATGGTTTTAATTCAAATGGGGCAGCCTTCTGACAATCTGTAAAGCATACACTACAATACCCGGGACATCTATGACGCGTTTTACATGAATAACCCTTAAAACATGAACCGCAAACATAACTGACTCCCAACAAGCCCGGCAGGTTTATGATCCCGTAAAAATGATCCTGGTGTAAGAGAAGGTAAAAGGTTTCCCCCTGACCTCCCTGACGTCTGTCTGTATGCCAGGGGGTCAGATTTTTTTCCCCAGTAGGTCGATAAAAAATGACAATTTTACAGTTTAACAGCTGCTCGAATCTGCCAATATCACCAGTTGTCATTGTGACAGGGGTGTCAAGACTCAACCCCGCTTGTATGTGAATTGCATGGCCACGTTTTAATGTTTCATCTACAGTCTGATTAGGGTTGATAAGGCCGGCTAGACTAATAGAAAAGCAGGCTTTGTTGTTATTAGGTATTACAAATAGATGCCGTGCTTTTTTGTGTATAACTTCGGAGGCCAGATACGATTCGAATTTCCTTTTAGTAACACCTCCACCCCCCTGTTGAGGCCTCACTACCTGAATAATCAACTGTAGGCTAGAGTCTGAAAAAACAGACATATTACTCTGGACTAACCTGTCTAGTAGTTGTTGGAAGTCAGAGACATCTGCTTCACCATAACGTAAAATCATTGAGACATTATCCTGCAAACTGTCTGCTCTCAGCTCAGCCTGAATCAGAGAGTTGTCATTCCTCCTGACCCCTGCTCTCTGTAAAGCTAGAGTAATCGAATCATGCAAACCATCTGTCACACTAGCATAAAATTGAGCAAAATCTGCAACATTTCCCGGTTGTGGGAAATTGAGAAATTGTCTTATCTCAGTATTGTTAAATGCCTCACGCTGAATGACCTGCATGTTATTATGTTCATCGTTAGTACTCTGTGAGGGTGTGCTTTCAACCAGACCCCCACCGCCCCCTGCCTGTAAATGCGCTTCTTCATCTACAACACCGTCAAGCCCAACATCTTCCAGTTCTATGCTGTCTTCTGTGTCTAATTGTAAGGTTTCAGCTCCATCCCTACTCCCACCCGCATGAGCTATAGATGCTTCTAGATGATCTGTTTCTAACACAGCCTCTAGCTCATCACTGTTTAAGGGTAACCAAGCCGTGGGTTCAGATGCTGCAGACGGGTTATTAAGAGAGTTTTGCTGTTCTGACTGCTCACTAGCCAATTCATTGCCAGATCTATTTAGATTATCAATAATATCCAATAATGCACGGGGTATATCAGGAGACGAATGCTCCATGATTAATTTTTATTAACATATGATTGGGACGGTGTCACAGTGTGGGTTGTTTGTTTCTCTAATGCTTTTTCTTTCTTTTAAGAGAACCTCCAGCTCTAGGGGGAGTTCTTATTTCGGATGTACAATGACGCAGCCGCTTGTTTAAACTGTGAAGGTAGTCGTGGTACACCTGGCCAGTTGCGATTGTCATGGCATTGTGGAAGGCATAATAAGTTTCATTAACTATTTTTAAGGCATCACTTATAGTAATTACACGGGGTGCAGGGTTAGCAGATCGGGAGATTGTAACCTGATGCTGTTGTTGTTGTGGTTGTGGCCGTTGCTGCAGAGCCCGCCGTTGCCTCTCTCGCCCTAGGCCGTGTACTGCTGGCCGCTGCCTGTGTTGCTGAGGTCTTGGTGGTGCAGGGGTGTGCTGGAGTTGTTGTTCAGGGTCTAGTGGTGGTGCAGGGGTCTGCTGCTGCTGGTGCTGGTGCTGCAGTACTTCAGCCTGCTGCAGCTGTTGCTCGGGGGCTGCTGTTGCAGGCGGCTGCTGCACTATATCTTGTTGTTCAAACAGGTCACAGCATGCCGCCAACGCTTCATCATCATCAGTTAGAGACACATCGTAGTCTTCAACCGTTGAGGCCGCAGGGCGATGGACCTGGGCCTGTACTGTCTGCCGCCGTACTGCTGTCTCCAAGACTGCATTAGAGAGAGATAGAGCATAATTACTTTCAATGTAAACAGAGGAAATGGTTGTGTGTGTGTGTGTGTGTGTGTGTGTGTGTGTGTGTGTGTGTCGAGTGAGAGAGAGCTAACTGTGAAAATGTATTTAACCCGACATACCTTCTCGGCCACGACCCTGAGCACCACGGTTAGAAACGGGCAGTGTAAGATCCACAGCTTGCAGGTCTGAGAAAACACAGAGAAAGCAAAACATATATCTATCCGTAGGAGTCTGCTATGTACATTATTATGGTATATATTTTTAAATATTTTTTACCTTCAGAAGCTCCGGACTGTGATTCCACACAAGGACCCAGGGGTTGTAAGGCCTTAAAGACAGACTCCCTGTTAGGGTCAATCACCCTAACCCGTATCTTCGATGCTGCTAGAGAGGACACACCATCTATATATAGAGACATTGAGAGAGTTTTTAAACACACTGTGTTTTAAACATCACACGTTTTTAAACATCATGAGTTTTCAATATAAATAAATAAACACATTTATTTTACCATAACAGCCAGCTCTTGACGGCTGTAAAACCCGTACAGGATTTATTGGAAGGTGGAAAATCCCGGCAGGGTTTACTGGTGTGCAGGAAACCTGTGCATGATTTACCGGCGCGTGGAAAAGCGATGCAGGGTTTGCGTCACTAGAAGAAAAAAAAAAAATACATATATCTGTATAAATAAAACAGTAACATGATCTAATTAACATTCCAACCTCTAACTGCCACCGATATACACATGCATAGATACACAAGGTGCTTTAATAATAATCATAATGATATAACATTAACACTCATACATACATACATAGAATGCTGCTGGTTCATCATTGCCATGCCAGAGGATGTTCTAGAAGTCGAAGATCAGTTGATAGACGGTTACCCCCGTGGTCTCGTACAAGTGTTGAAGATCAACAGGACTCCTCTCCCACGGACGGACTCTAAGCTACTGGGTCTCTCCACCTTTATACCTTTTAACAACCCTCTCAGATGTTATCAAGGTGCGTGCCATGAGGTAGTTCTAAAAAAAAAAAAGCTATGAACTATAGGAGCCAGAGCTTTACAATACACCGGGGGGTTTCTAATCACAGGCGAGACCCTATGATCCTTGTTAATGTATGTTTAATATAAATACAGGATGTAATCAAGCTGTTATCTCCATCAGACCATGCTGGGAATGTAAAACGTGCATGTGTGTTGCCCCCCAACACCCTCTTATTTTTTCCCGCCGTACTAACAGTCCTAAAAGAGATGCTCACTGAGGCCTGTCATAAAGCGGGAGGGCTTTCTGATGACGTTAAACGTGAGGGGGGTCTGACTGGTTCCCTCACTTTTTATCCCACACTTTTTTTTCCCCCCCTCCAGACCAGGCTGGGAAAGTAAAACATACATGTGTGTTCCCCCCATTACCCTCTTCTTTTCTCCCGCCTGGTCTGACAGGTTCCCTCACTTTTTATCCCGCAGTTTTTTTACCATCAGACCCGGCTGGGAAAGTAAAACGTTTCTGTGTGTTCACCCCCCAACACCCTCTTCTTTTTTCCCGCCGTACTAACCGTCCTAAAAGAGATGCTCACTAAGGCCAGTCATAAAGCGGGAGGGCTTTCTGATGTCGTCAAACGCGAGGGGGGGTCTGACAGATTCCCTCACTTTTTATCCCGCACTTTTCTTTCCCCGCCTGAATAGGGGGCGGGACTTCCGGGGTTAAAATAAGGGTAGGGGGGCGGGACTTAGCTGTGACGTCATTTGATGGGTCAATCTGACAGGTTATGAGTACTATCTCTCTCTCTCATGGGTAACAGAAGGGTTGGCTATTTTTGCCAAAATGTGGGAAAAAAATTAAAAATAAAATGGTCTTAAAGGGATATTTCACTTTCAAACATGTTTGGGTTCATTTTAACATCTATTCAGGCTTTAGAACACACCAAACTGTTTTTAATTTGCTTGATTCAGTATTTAGATATTTGAAATTCATTTTATCAGACTCGCCCCCTTCCTACACAAACTCATTGTAACTTCAAACTCAATTTTAACCATGATAGATTCATCGGAAACACCCGTCCTTGGTTCTGGTGACTGATATTGTCCTTCTAATACGTGAGGGGGCCATGTTTTTTCCAATTAATGTTTATCTTATTTTTTTGGTAAATGACTAAAATTAAATTAAATTATAAATTAAATTAAATAAATTAAAAACATAATTGAAAAAAACATGGCCCCCTCACGTATTAGAAGAAAAATATCAGTCACCAGAACCAAAGGCGGGTGTTTTCGATGAATCTGTCATGGTTAAAATGGAGTTACAATGGGTTTGTGTATGGGGGCCTGTCTGAAAAAAATATATATCTACTGTAGATGCTGAATCAAGCAAATTAAAAAACTGTCTGGGATGCTCACAAAAGCCTGATTAGATGTTAAAATGACCCCAAACATGTTTGAAAGTGAAATATGCCTTTAAGTGATGTAAAGTATACACAATTAGAACATGCTTGAACATTTGACAACGAAGGCCTAATATGTTTTACAATTGTCACAAATTGCTACAAAACCTGTATAGCCTGTATAGTCATTTTGGGCATAAACAAGAAGTTGAAGGGTACATTTGGGTCTGATAATGATGTACAGTGCATGTTCACATCATGTATACTTTACACTACTAAGACCATTTTCCAGATTCTTTATTATTTTACATTTAGGAAAGAACAGCCAATTTAACATTGATGTGCCCATCTTACTGTATCCCCTGCATGTACCCTCCACTACACCACTGGTTCTCAACCTTTTCAGGCTGTGACCCCCCAAAATAATCATATTTGAACTGCGGACCCCCCACCCTGAAAAGCACTTGGAATGTAGGAGTTGAAGCATTCAATTTAGTTTGACTCAGTTCCACAGATACATATGTGAAAATAGCTGCTCTACAAGCTCACAACACCTCGCGTCGCAAGCCGTTGTGAGCTTGGAGAGCTGCTATTTTCAAAATGTTTGCCTCTTTCTTATATTATTTGCCAATTTTGCCAATTTTTGATCATTTTTTATTTGCTTTTTATGCAGTAATGGTATTTTGTTTTAGGTATTAAAAGGGTTTTAAAAGTCCTTAAAGGGAAACTTCGCCGATTTTGCTGCCCATAGCGTCAAATTACGTTTTCTGCAGCTTCTCACCTTATGTCCGCACTACATGACTGCAGGTGACTACAGGTGTAGTTCAAATCCAAACCAACCCCCATAGCTCAAAGGACCGGCCCCGAAGGTGTCACCGTAACATTGTTCAACCTTCTTTCCCCACTCGACCACTCCCATTAGCTACCTCACATGTGTACTTTCCTCCGAGGTGGAAAGACTGGTGATGCGAGGTTACATGTGTACTATCATGGCGTCTGCAAACATATCAGAGTTATACTTTAGTACCCGGACCCACACGCAGCTATGCGGACAGTGAGGAGCAACAACCCGTCGGGGATGTTTCCTAGTGGAACTGACAGAATGTACACGGACCGTGGACGGTGGACGCTTGTCTCTCGAGTAAGTAAACATGCTGTAAAGTTGCCACTATCATTATAATCTCATGTTGTATCCCTCGGGTAGACTAAACTAGCTTGTGGAGCCGTGGCGTGAACGGAACGTTTGTTATTGTTGACTTTGCCTGTATAGCCACGGAAACCCATGTCTTTTTTTTTGGGAACATGACTGTCATGGCGGAACTTCAACCTGGTTTTGACACGTTCTCCATTCACAACCCTTTCATCTACATAAACGTTCATATTTCAAATATAAAGTTCTTACCCCGTGGCCACAGATGTTACAATTGGAATCGGATGGGTCTAAGTACCCGTATCTTCCATATTTTTCAATAAAAAAACATTTAAATCCGAATGGTGGCCATTTTCTCTTAGATGTATAATGTATCAGAGTGCAATATACATCCCAACCGATAGGGTCGCGTAATTGAAAGCATAAGGAGAAAATGGCCACCGATTGGATTAAAATGCTTTTTATTAAACAATACGGAAGATACTGGTACTTAGACCCACCTGATTCAAATTGTAACATCCGTGGCATGAGGTCAGCACTTTATATTTGAAATATGAACGTTTATGTAGATGTACGGTTCTGTACATGTAGAAAGTGCAAACACCAGGTTGAAGCTCCGCCATGACTGACATGTTACAGAGCTACTCAGTACATGACGACGTCAGGTCCCGAAAATAGCAGATCTACAAGCTCACAACGCGTCGCGGACTCGACACTTTGTGAGCTTGTAGGTCTGCTATTTTTGGTGCGCATGCAACTAAGAATAAATTAGGTATCACGTCGGATGATATCCATGTAAACTAAATCTAATCTAATGAGTTCTTTCCAATGACAGGACAGAAAGTTGTCATCAGCCTGCAAAAATGAAGGAACTGCAGATGAAGACCTGGGACACTACAGCCATATTTTTTTTTTTCCTAAATAAAACTGTTACATTTACACACTGCTTGCTCTACTCATTGGTATATTCTACATTGTATAAGCATTTATAATGACAAAATGTATTTACACCCAATTCTATAAGGGTTCTTTTGAACTGTTTCATGATAGGAGATGGTCTTTCATTTGGCAGAATGGTACATAATTACATGACTGTAAGCATTACAGATATAATAGTGAAAAACTCTTGTACATTCTGTTAGTATTTACTTCTACATGTAATCATAATTTTTCTGGGGACCCCAGCACATTGGATTCAACTTTACTGGTCTTAGATACAATAGGCTATAGTAAAACCTAATATTATCCATATACACCAATTGAAAGCATGAAACGGTCTCATTTGAAAAAAGAGAAAAAAAACGATTAGGCTGTGTATGACAAGAGTATTTGAACATTAGCATGTCATTCTAAAGTAATGCCCATGTTTTCTATAAGTTTAGTCCAAAGAATATAAACTGGAAATGACAGTGAAACATTATGCTCTCAGAAATAAGGAGTCACACATGACATGAGTATGAAACGTTTTGTTTTATTATTATATTGTTGACTACTATGCTGCATCTCCATGGATGTCCCGACTCCCAAGTAGAAGATGGACGTCACGTCACCAGCACCGGACTGTCTACATGGTGGGATGGAATGTAGAAAAAAATTTTGATGCACGCGCGTGCGCGCACACAGACACACACGTTTAGTGTTACTATGCTAATTTATACATGATATGTTTAGTTTACTATAAGATACAATCAAATCAATACAGAACACAATACAACAGCAGCCAAGACTATAGTTTCACCTTGCTGGCGCAACAAAGACACGGTGATGATGGGACTGTCTGACATCCTATATAGCAAACTTGCAATGGGTAGGCCTACTGGTCCAACTGTACTGGTTCAACAGAGGCAGATTTCACGTGGTCCAAGAAAGAACATGGCTTCGATGTCGTGTTTTGTGATCCAAAGGTAGACAAAAAAGTCGGAAAAGTTGGAACGTAACGTTCATCATTCAGTGTTGCCAGATCTTGTGAGAGAAATAAGCAACCAGGTATATGAAAACAAGCCCAAAAGAAAATACCTGTGCCAAGAGCACTTGAAACCTAGACATGGGTTATTTGAAAATTGCCGATCTACAAGCTCACAACGCGTAACGATGTGACGCAGTGTGAGCTTGTATAGATCTGCTATTTTCCAAAAAATCTTGAGGGAAAAAAAGTGCAAAATGTGGAATATTTTCCACATTTTGGCAAATATGTTGGCGCGCAGTCTCCCTGGCAAATATGTTTCCCTGGCAAATATGTTGGCGCGCAGTGCACAGATGAGGGTCCGTGGAAAAGTACATGAACATGTTTGAGAACCACTGGTTTAAACAACAATCAAAACATTTGGAAACGAGCCCAAATATCAACTACATTTTAGAAACCAGCCGCTTATTATAAGCAGACATGGCAACACTGGCCAATGTGCTGTATGTGTTTGTTGATGTTGTAGTGAGAACTGGGAGGGGAAAGTTACAATGTAGACCACGCCCCCACGCAGCCTCCTCCCCACAAGGAAGTGCAGTGCCACAAAGCATTGTGGTCATTGTAGTAATACAGCCAAACCCCAGTCATCCAGTCAAAGTCAAGACTTCTATATTTTTCTGGCCATAGGGTGCAAATTTGAAATTTTGCTACTGTTATCTACTATATTATAATAGATAATTAATATATATATTATTAACATTGAGTGACTGCAAGTTCTTCCAGGGGTGAAATGCTCCTTTAAACCACAGGTTGAGAACCACTGCACTACACCACTGTCCAGGCTCTTATCAGAAATGTGCCTTGTGCATTGCATTGTACTGACTTCTCCAAACAAAGGAAAACTTGTGCCTTAGTAGTATTTCATCATGGAAGCATTGTCGTTTCATGAAGAAACTATAGAGGTTCAAAAGCACTAACATGAAATACAACGATAATTGATGAGTTCAAATACATTGGTCATATATCTTGTTTTGCATTTAATATTCAAATTAAAATTCACCAATTTGCAACCATTTAATTTGTATGTGTGTGTGTGTGTGTGTGTGTGTGTGTGTGTGTGTGTGCGTGCGTGGTGCGCACAAGCGCGCACGCGTGCGCACAAGCGTACATGAGTGTAAGCATGCATGTGCGTGCGTGTAAGCGTGCATGTGCGTGCGTGCAAGCAAGCGTGCGTGTGCTAGAGCTTAAGATTTTTGCCCGAGCCCGACGGGACCCGACCCGGCCCGTCGGCACGGGCTGGGCCGGGTCCAATTGGTCACGTATTTGTCGGGCTTTGGGTCGGGCTGGGCTAGGCAACAAAATGCAATTTATTTTTTTATCCAAATAAATGCATATATTAATTAATTTGTAGCATATTCTTTTTTTCTAACAGACTGTTGGAAAAGGGTGAATGACTCCTGTTCTTAACGAATTACCAAGATTTTATGAGAAAAAAGGCTGCATGCAGCAATTAAGCTTGTTTAGAAAAATTACGGGCTACGGGCTGGGCTGGGCCCAATGTGTCAATTATGTATCGGGCTTTGGGTCGGGCTGGGCTTGAAGTTCTGTCGGGCTGGGTCGAGCCGGGCTCAAATAATTAGGCCCGATTAAAGCTCTAGCGTGTGCGCAATAGAGCAACAGCACTGAATCACAAGGGAGAATATTCATTTAGCAAACCAAATTTTTTATACATTTTTATTATTAATCATAATTGGAATCATTTTAGTATTCAGTTTAGTCCTCCATGTTCCTCAGTATAATGGGCCGTCCACACCAAGTACTACTGTATAACTAGTAAAAAAAATAAAAGATCTAGTGGATGGTGCCATCAATAATATTCATTACATTTTTACACAGTTCTGCTTTTCTGTTTCTTAGGCTAAAAAAAAGTACAATCTCTTGTCCAGTGAGGTCAGAGGTCAGAAAAGTGCCGTTTTCAGACAACAGTGGACACTGGACAGGAGACGGCTGACGATGCCAACCTCCGTCATGGACAGTGTTGGGCAATATTACTTAGGAGAGTAATATGTTACTTATTACTTATTACTCCTTTGAAAAGTAATAATATTATATTACTTATTACTTGGAATCAAGAGTAATATATTACGTATTACTTTACATTACTTTACAAATGGAACCAAATGGACCCATAAGGGTCCATTTGGTGCCTAATCTATCATTTAGCTGGGGACCCCCTGGAACTCCCTCAAGGACCCCTGGGGGTCCCCGGACCCCACTTTGAGAACCAATGATATAGAGGAGAGGAGAGGAGAGGAACACTGTTTCCTCTCCTCATCAGCAGTTCGTTTCCCCGACCACCAGACAAGTGACGCAGGGGGACTTCTGAAAGGGCCATGCCGAAAATAGGTTGCTTTATTCGGATACAATGCTTGTCACTGCCTGCCCCTGCCGGTTCTCTGAATTTTTATTTTTAAATAGGCTCTGTCATGATTAATTGACCATATATATGAAGTTAAACAACTCAATTCTATCCGAACGATATCTTATAAGTAAATTCCGTGCCTCAAAATAGAAGTTTGAGAGCTTTTTGAAGTTAAAAAACGACGGAGAAATACACGACGCGGCGGTCGCATACGGGTCATGCGCTACGTCATAACTGTGCGCAGGCTGAGTGCTAAAAAGAACTGATCTGCAAGCTACATCTCTGTTGACGTAGGTTGATAGCTTGTAGATCTACTCTATTTTTGCATGATGCGACAACTTGCCTCAACGAGAGACGGAGAGAGTATGTTAAATGAATGAATGAGGAATAATAAATGACGTTCGTCATCAGTAACGAGTAACGAGGCCTTTTTTGTCGGAGTAATATGGTATAATATGACTCTTTTGGCAGAATAATACCTTACTTAACTCGTTACTGGGAAAAGTATTAATATTACAGTAATATATTATCATTAATTCGTTACTGCCTAACACTGGTCATGGACAATAACTATTATCACCGTCTCACGAGTTAAAAATACAGCGTTACTCTGCTCAGTTTGGCTAACCTAGCAGGCCATCAGCAGACTAGCAGACCATCAGCCGGTCGGCGCGGGCACTCGCGCCTCCTCGGCCTCAAGCTCTGCTAAGTCGGCGCGCCTCCGTCATGGACAATAACTATTATCACGTGTGCGTGTGAACGCGTGTTCAGCGTTCCCCTAGCGTAGCTTCCTGGTTGCTATGGGGGGGGACAACAAAAGCCAGGTCCGCCTCGCATCAAAGCCCCGCCTCGCGCCTTCTCCTCCTCCTCCTCTCGCCGCCTCGCATCAAAGCCCCTCCTCCTCCTCCCCCTCCTCCTCCTCCTCCTCGCGAGGAGGAGCGCCTCGCATAAAAACCCTGCCTCGAAAAGCCCCTCCTCACGCGGAAGCCCCGCGGCTAAAAACAAGCGCTCCTTTTTCAATTTCTCTGTGACATATATATGTTACAGGTAGATTGGCATTCCAGGTAGAATGGAAAATAAGCGCTTGTTTTCACCGCCCGTCCGCCCCCCAGGCAATTCTGTAGAACCAACGCCAGAGGGCAATGCAAGCCACACATGAGTCCCACACCACACACGCACGCATGCACACGCACACAAACGAGCACGCACACACGCATACGCGCACATGCGCGCGCGCGCGCACACCCGCGAACAAGGGGGCGAGACTGAGGAGGCGGGGCTGGCGGGCTATGTTAGTGCAGTGAGTGGCAGTTGGGGCAAACCATAGCGGGGCAAACGCAGTCCCCACAACATCATTTACTATTCTGTGCCTATCGGTACATAACTCGGACGGCGCTTAGTCGACTAGGAGACCATCGGCCGGTCGTCGCGGGCACTCGCGCCTGGAGGCGCTCGGGCGCGACTCCTTGGCCTCAAGGTCTCCTGAGCCGGCGCGCCTCCGTCATGGTCCAAAACTATACTTTATCGGCGAAAAAAAATAGTCCGCGGTTGTTTGAAAAAGTAATGTCCCGAGCGGGAGTCAAACCCAGACTCCCAGTGGTAGTGGATGGGGAGTCCAATGATTTTCGAAGTGCGCCACTGAGGCCAGTAAGTATGTATATTCATGTTGTGTTGTCGTCGTCCTCGCATCGCAGCCCCGCCCCGAGCCTAAAAACAAGCGCTCCACTTCCAATCTACCTGGAATGCCAATCTACCTGTGACATATATATATTGTGGAGTGTCGCTAGGCAACTGCCTGTCAGGTAAGCACCTCAACAGGGAGAGGTACCCCTACCGGAGGTAGAACCAAACACAACATAGTTTTTCTTCATCTTCAACAATCCATTTCACATGAAATGGATTGTTGTGTAAAAATATTTTACTGCAAAAGTGGTGAAATTGATATATAAAGTTATACACCCCAAACAAAAAATTAAGCCTGGCCGTCTGGGGGTTGAGGCATAAAAACTCATGTAGATTCACAATGGAAGCTCTGACAGATTTAAAACTTGGCATAAATGAAGTCAGGACATTCCTCTACATTCTAAAAAAAAGACTGAATGTAAATAGGAGATACAGTCATTTGAACACATACCTACATGGGCGGAAATGTAAATCTATGTAGCATGTTCTCTTTACTTTGTAGTGACTCTGACATGGATTGTCATAGCAGGACCTATGATGTCTTGTTTGAGGTGTGGTTCTACTGAATCCAGCAATATCAGTTGTGTAAAAGTGGCTTTATAATAATATAATATAATAAATAAATAATACTTTAATACTCATGGAGTTATGTCACTAAACATATATGGTGTCCCAAATGGGGGAAAACATGAAACAGTCCTAATGAAATCTACAGTATCACACAGATTAGTTTTATTTTCAATTCACTTATCAAGGGTGGAAAAATATTAACAAATTCACTTGAGTAGAAGTCCCAACAATGTATGAAATGTCCCAAAGTTGAGAAATTGTTAAAATATATGTAAAATATATGCAACTTGAAATGCAGGCCTACAGTAGAACTATTAACACTTATTTGGCAAATCTGACTGAGGTAAACCAAGCTCCACCCATTTGATGATCAAAGTTATCCTCATAACAGCAAGTCATTCAATTCTGTAGAGTTTATATAATTAAAAAATATTTGGTTACAGGTTATACTAGTATGGCTCCACCTGCTCTATCTGCATCGTATTGCCTACATGGACTTCTTCATAAACTGATAGGTAAATCATTGCAAATATTTTGAAATGTGAAAAGATGAGAAGGACCTTGCCACCCCAAGTGGGTACACCCCTCCATTCCTAAACATCAAGTAGCTAGCTGGAGAGTGGCCTAGCTTAAAGTTCCTTTAGTGTAACAGAGCCTTTCCAGTAGCTTACATTGACAATAGCAGAACACTAGCAGTTTCACCAGATTGGAACAGAGCCTTATAGTATCACTGGTAACAATATGGTTGGTGTACATATAGCCTAACAATAGTGTACTTACAACATGGATACTGTACAAATTCTGAAGTGTTTCCTTCTCTTTTTTTAGTTTTTTAGTTTACCAGAATGGAGTGTGATGAACAAACATGTCAATATCTGGTCACATCATTGTATCATCCTTGGTAAACATTCAGAAAAAGTAAAGAAACAAAATCCATACTGTATGTCAAAAAGCCCACAGCAGAAGGCCTTCAAAGCATACTAAATGTTGCTCAACAGACAGATTTCCTTCAAAGATAATTGATAATCTTAAAGCAAACAATACCTGCATCAGGCTCATCAAGAAGCCTGAGTAGGGTTAATACAGCATTGTTTAACATACGGAGATATTGTTTCATTTGTGGGAAGGCCATACAAGACAAGAACATCTGACATTAAGACTGGTACAGGTACAGTAAGAGTACCAGAGACACAGTCTGTCATGCAGCATCAGAAAGGTTGATTGTACCCGGATGTCTTTGTGTATGATGCCAAACATCATAAAATCTCTAAACGAAATATAGCAGCTGCCAGACTGAAATAAAACATAAATAATCAGAACAGCAGACCAGTACCTTTGACAAAGCTTTTATTAAGCTCACTGAAGTAATTGACAAAACTGTTTTCTCTAAAGAAATTTAAATGACGAATCTAAACTAAGGGTTATGATGACATACTTAAGAAACTGGTCCATGCTTTGTCTCAATATATCTGCAGCTCTATGTAGTATTTGCCTATCAGAGAGATCTTGACTTGGCTGTTGTGTCTCAGAGTCTTCTGTCTCTTTGTTTTTTTTCTTGGCGATGTGCAGCTTCTAATAATAATGATAGTCTCTTCAGTGCTGACTAGAAACAGTCCAGTGTTGGCATCTGGCGAATCTCCATGGGGAGAGAGTTCCAGAGGGCAGAGGCTGCCACACTGAAAGCTCTATCGCCGAGGGTCCGCTTATTGCTTTGAGGGGTGGTGAGGAGCCCTAAGTCAGAAGACCTCAGGTTCCGCACTGGGGAGTAATCCTCGAGGAGGTCTGACAGGTACCGTGGGGCTAGGGCATGGAGAGCTTTATAGGTGAGGAGGTCTGGAAATGTTTTTGAGGTGGAAGAAGGCGGATTTGGTAACGTATTTGATGTGGGATTGATAGGAGAGGGTAAAGTCTAGGATGACACCCAGGTTGCAAACCTCAGGGGATGGAACGATGGAGCCGCCATCCACATGGAGGAGGAAATCACCAATCCTCTGAAGCTGCACCCTGGGACCCATGACCATGAGCTCTGTTTTCTTGCTGTTGAGTTTGAGTAGGTTGGTGGTCATCCAGGTCTTTATTTCGTGAAGGCAGTTGACAATGGATTGTGGAGGTAGCAGAGTGGTTGGTGTAGTGCTGAGGTACAGCTGGGTGTCGTCAGCGTAGCAGTGAAAACGTAGACCATGGTGGCGGATGATCTGACCAAGCGGGAGCATGTAGATGGTGAAAAGGATGGGACCAAGTACAGAAGCCTGTGGCACACCATGGTTTACTTGGGCTGGGTGGGAGCTGGATTCATTTATGGAGACAAACTGTTGCCTGTTGGACAGGTATGAGTGGAACCAGGAGAGAACGGATCCGGTGAGTCTGAGGTGGGTGGAAAGGCGGTCGAGGAGGATGGAATGGGAGACCGTGTCAAAGGCTGCACAGAGATACAGAAGAACCAGGATACTGATGTGGCCTAAATCAGCAGCCCTGAGGAGATCGTTAGTGATCTTAATCAGGGCGGTCTCGGTGCTGTGGTGGGCTCTGTAGCCAGACTGGAGAGGTTCAAAGAGTTCATGGTTGGACATGTGCTGATGGAGCTGTGCAGCTACTGCTCTTTCCAGTGTCTTGCTGAGGAAAGGAAGGTTGGAGATTGGCCGGTAGTTAGCAAAGTCATCAGGGTCCAAACCAGGTTTCTGGACAGGCTCTGTTACACTAAATGTAACTTTAAGCTAGGTCACTCTCCAGCTAGCTGATTAGCTACTTGATTTGGCAAGGTCCTTCTCATCTTTTCACTTTCCAAAATATTTGCAATGATTTACCTAATAGTTTACAAAGAAGCCCATGTAGGCAGCCAATACGATGCAGACAGAGCAGGTGGAGCCAAATACAATAGTATAACCTGTAACCAAATATGTTAAATGATATAAACTCTACAGAAGTGAATGACTTGCTGTTATGAGGATAACTTTGAGCATCAAAATGGGTGGAGCTTGGTTTCCCTCAGTCAGGTTTGTTAAATAATTCTTTGTAGTTCTACTCTACGCCTGACATTTTCTTGTTGAAGTTGCATAATATTTCAAAATGTTCTCAACTTTGGGACATTTCATACATTGTTGGGACTTCTACTCAAGTGAATTTGCTAATATTTGTCCACCCTTGATAAGTGAATTGAAAATAAAACTAATCTGTGTGATACTGTAGATTTCATTAGGACTGTTTCAGGTTTTCCCCATTTGGGACACCATATACATTTAGTGACATAACTCCATGAGTATTAAAACTACTTTTATACAATTGATATTGCTGGATTCAGTAGAACCACACCTTTCAAACAAGACATCATAGGTCCTGCTATGACAATCCATGTCAGAGTCACTACAAAGTAAATGGAACATTCTACATAGATTTACATTTCCGCCTATGTAGGTATGTGTTCAAATGACTGTATCTCCTATTTACATTCAGATATTGACATTCAGTCTTTTTTTTAGAATGTAGAGGAATGTCCTGGAATGTACTTCATTTATGCAAAGTTTTAAACCTGTCAGAGCTTCCATTGTGAATCTACATGAGTTTTTATGCCTCAACCCCCAGACGGCCAGGCTTTATTTTTTGTTTGGGGTGTATAACTTTATATATCAATTTCACCACTTTTGCAGTAAAATATTTTTACACAACAAACCATTTCATGTATGGGAGGCCTTAGAGATGAAGAAAAACTATGTTGTGTTTGGTTCTACCTCCGGTAGGGGTATCTCGAAAACTAAAGCCCTTTTTGGCTGTTTGTCACAGGCCTAATTTGGTGTGATAACTCGGAGTCTAATTACAGTGTTTCTGTTCTAGGCAACATCGGACCCGACACTGCTCTTTGGAAATGTTCATGGACTGGAACCCCACGCAGAGGGCGTGAAGGAGAAACGCATGGCCAATTATGACATGGATTCCCGAGGGGGTAGAAAGCGTGTATTTATTGATTTATGATTTCAAATGTCTTCACCTCCATGGCAGCAGGGCTTTCCCCCCTTCCACTGTGCCATTTATCTCCGAGTGTTGGTCTGGTTCAGTCTTCACAATATATATAATGTATATGTTTTAATACACTTTTAATGCAGTTCTCCTATTAACGAAAACTGCTTCACAACAACAATGCTGGGGTTACTAAGACATTAGGAATAAACAGATTATGAAGAAGTTCCACATTCTCTTGATACTTTCACATTTACTGGTTTGTTGCTGAGCAACTTTCGCAAGATTTCTAGTGTCTAGGACTCTAGTCTAGAGTTTTAGTTCAAGAGTTTGTCTTAGATTGAAGGAAATATTAAAACGATATACATACTGTCTTGGTTTAAATAGTGAGATTGAATTGGCAAACTATGCAAAAAAACAACAATGTGCCTTCATTAACTTAGTTAAATATGAGGACAGCACATTTTATACATACAAATTAAAAATTGAAAAAACTAAAACACCATGCATTGTACACATGATTTAAGTTAATGTGTATACATTAACCTATTACTTAAAATGAATCACTTGCAGAGCATAGATGTCATGCATAAAATAAGTATAATCAACATATTCAATTAATGTATTCACCTTTTTTGTGAAGCCTAAATGTATTTATAGAGTGTCAGCCCTGTAGTGAATAGATGATTGGGACAGTACTTGCGTGCCATCTAGTGGACTTGTAATAGACCAACAGAAGCTGTCTGCATCCAAGAGAGATACACTCTGCACTGTTCCTTCAGCATATCATTGTGTCCAAGAGTAGACCAGGTCATATAGACTTCAGTTTTCCACTTGTGGAAAAAGGGTTGCAAATGTAGTCGATCAAAACTATTTCTAAAACGCATAGTCCCAATCCTTGATCCTGATTGGCTGGTTTCCGTGATAAAACACCTTAGATCAGGTGTGTTATTTGCACTGGTGGAGTACTGAGATATTTTTCTTAAGTAAAAGTAGCAATACCACAATATAGAAATACTCCGTTACAAGTAAAAGGCCAAGGTAAAAGGTTCAAAATGTTACTTGAGTAAAAGTACAAAGTATTGGCATCAAAATATACTTAAAGTACCAAAAGTAAAAGTACTAAAATGTTTGAAAATAGCCTAGGTATAAAATAAGGCTAAAGTGGTTAATGTTTTATAATATAATAATTTATATCTGCAAAGTAACTAGTAACTAAAGATATTTTCTAGTCGAGTAAAAGTACAATATTTGCCTCTGAGATGTAGTGGAGTAGAAGTGTAGAAAATTGTAAATACTCCAGTAAAGTAAAAAATAAAGTACAGTACTTGAGTAAATGTATTTAGTTACTTTACACCACTGGTTATTTGTTTCTACAGTGATCCAATGTATATGTAGCTGAACGAGGGATGGGGAGCTGTTTTCCTTACAAGCCCCGGCCGTGCAGGGCTTCCAAGCACCGCCCGCATAGGACGGCAAGTGAGGGGCTTCAGGTCTTTTGAAATAATACTAATGTTTTTTTTATGTAGGAAATAAAAAAGTGGATATTTACTTGCGACCCATACAAATTGGTCCCAATCCTCAAGGACACTTTGAGAACTACTGCACTATTGACACAGGATGTTGTGTTGTCTGAGCGCCAAGTAAGACTCATTCACTTTGAGAGGAAGTGCTGCTCTTACTCTGTGGCTTGACTCTGTGTTTAGGCAACCCTGCAGGCACGCACACACACACACACACACACACACACACACACACACACACACACACACACACACACACACACACACACACACACACGCATATGCACACACACACACACACACACACACACACACACACACACACACACACACACACGCACACGCACACGCACACGCACACGCACACGCACACACACTCACACGCACACAAACTTAAAGAAGAAGTGCATCCCGCAGCCTTTATCACATGGCACACACTTTATTTGAGTTAAGGGAGAGGATGTCCGCCTTCGTGTGATGTTCATGAGTAATATACATGACACATTTCATTCTCATCCACCACAACCACAACTTTTTCTGGGGGTTTGAGAGGTCTCTTAAGCAAGGAGGGTTAAGGACGCTTTGAAAGGTAAGGCTAAATTGTTGATTTTCCAGATAAGATATGCAACATTATACTGTACACAGTCTCGTATCTCTAGACCAGTGGTTCTCAACCTGTGGGTCCCACATGATTTTGGGGGGGTCCCTCAGTGACAGTAAAGTGGCAATTTAAAGGGATAGTTTGCCCCAAAAAATTTACATTTTCTATCAATTACATACCCCATGAAGCATTGAATTCATGGAGATTTTTTTGTTTTTGTCGCATTCCTGAGCCAATAATTTGATTACCGGCGGAAAGATGCTAATGTAGACTTTGAGTCTCCTACCGGAGAAACCGCCGGTCATCAAATTATTGGCTCAGGAATGCTTGTAGATTGCAGCTTGCAGAGACAAATGGACACACTTCAGGACTCTCTGAAACTGGAGCGATTGGTCTCAATAGAGACTTTTAGGGTACTTCTTGAGGACACATTACATAGTAACTGCACCTGTTTCATGTAACACTATATTTATTTGCATCTGTGACGATTGTAATATGATTCAAATGTTTGTTATTGTTTTTCATTATGTATGTGTTTTATATGTTTTATATACTGTTATCAGGGCTTCCTTGAAAAAGAGAGCTTGCTCTCAATGGGCTTCCCTGATTTTCACAATATTTATCTGGAACAGAGGCAAACTAAATGTAATGTCTCAACTCCCACAATTCCAATTCCTTGTCAGGGTGGGGCGGGGGGTCCTCAGTTGAAATATGATTATTTTGGGTGGTCGCGGCCTTAAAAGGTTGAGAACCACTGCTCTGGACGAGCCCTCCGCTGGCGTCTCCAGTCGTCCCAAATCTCCATACATCTGCCCAGCGTATTTGTTCTTTCCGCACCGACATCTTTCTTTAGCACATCCACATACTGTAGGTAGGTGTGGGTCGTCCTCTTGACAGATCCCTGTGTGTTGGTTCCCACAGTACAAGCTTGGCTGGCAGGGAGTTCCCGGTCTCGATGGCAGTGACCGGCTATAGTGTCATTCTCCTGACTGCTATCTTCTCCGATACACTTTGATTTCTCATGAACATACAGAGCCCTCCATGGTCAAGCACCTGCGTATTTATGTGACCTGCTCGGATACAACAACTTGGGCCCTCAGGAAGACTGCTATTTAGTAAAAAATATGAATAAATTGTACTTTGTATAATCTGTATGGTAGATTATGTTAATACAATATAATTTATACAATTGGTGTGGTTGTATTTTGTCTTCCTGCTCTTCTATTGAGACTTTTTTTTTCATGTCAAAGGTCATGTCTCACCTAGACACAGGATCTGACACGAATTTGACCTGATGGTCAAGATTCAATTTATCCCCTGAGCAAGCAGGCAGGCTCTATTAGCTCAATGGTAAAACAATTCAGCACTTGCACTGGAAACCAGGTTCAAATCTGGGGTAAAAAAGGAAAGTTACATAGTGCACCTTTAAGTAATGTAAAGTATGATGTGAACATGCATAATTGCATCATTATCAGACCATTATCTACAAAAAATAAATACTTGCTTCCTTGCTTACTTATTTAATTACTCACTTGGTAGCGCCCCGTACAGATGCTTGTTGGTAATGTGTTCGTCCTGTTTGATGTTCAGCACCACATGGTGTATAAAGCTGTCCTATTTAGCATGAGTCTAAACGGCCAAGACGATATACATTGACTGTATGTCTTGGTCACCATCACCTGCTTCTGCACTCAATGTTATTTGCAGCTGTTAAAGGGATATTTCACTTTAAAATGTTATCATTTTATCATCTTCGCAGGCTTTTGGGAGCACCCTGGACAGTTTTTAAGTTGATTTAGACATTTGATATTCATTTTATGAGACACGCCCCCTTCCTATACAAACCCATTGTAACTTCAAACTCCATTTTAACCATGTTAGATTCATCAGAAACACCCGTCCTTGGTTCTACGGACTGATATTGTCCTGATACATGAGGAGACCGTGTTTTTTCAATTACTTTTTTCATTTATTTACAATATTTTTTTTGGAAAAGGAAAAAATGTAAATACAGTAAAAGAAAAAAGTAATCGAAAAAACACGGCCCCCTCACGTATTGTGAGGGCAGTATGAGTCATCAGGACCAAGGTCGGGTATCTTTGATGAATCTAACATGTTAAAAATGGAGTCAGGAAGGAATAGGAAGGCGGCGTGTCTGATAAAATGAATATCAAATATCATACTGAATCAAGCAACTTAAAAACTGTCTGGGGGCTCACAAAAGCCTGAGTAGACGATAAAATGACACAATAAAAAAAAAAAAGTGAAATCCCTTTAAGCACATGAACATATCCCTATTAAATGGTAAATGGTGCATTTATATAGCACCTTTATCCAAAGTGCTTTACAATGTGTGTTACATTGAAACGCACGCACGCACGCACACACACACACACACACACACACACACACACACACACACACACACACACACACACACACACACACACACACACACACACACACACACACACACACACTCCAACTGTGGAGGAAACCAAGCATGGCACCAACCTGCTCATGCAGCCGAGGATCGAGCCGGCGATCAAGCCGGGACCCTCCCGATTCCCAAGCGACCACTCTAGCTGCTGAGTTACTGACAACCCGATTCTGGGAGTGAACGTTCAGCCAAAATAGCCGATCTACAAGCTCACAACAGGTGATCCGTTGTGAGATTTTATCCAGTAGCTAAACCATCCTTCCATCATGTATTTACAAAGTGATTTCTCTGTCACACTGTAAACCTGAAAGAGGTGCTCCGTGGTGTGCAAATCTCCACCAGGCTAAGTGGCCTACCCAGGACTGTGTAAGCCGTGGGTTGCAGCCAGCAGGACCCCAGGAAGCTGCAGGTTGTCAACTATTACCCCTTTGGACAGAAGCACTTTTGTCGGTGCACTCTATAGACGCCCCTCAATATGCGACTGCATGTTGAGGTTGATGGATGGCATTCATGATATATGGCATTTTCTGTAGTTGTATGAAATAAACCGCTCTAAAACTGTGACATTTGTCACATTTGTGGCACCCCCGATGGATCTAAGTGAAATCACGTTTGGTTCTGCGTTTAAAGGCCTCTCAACACGTGATTCAAATGTGGTGTCATTCATTATTCTTTGGCATTTTTTTTGTAAAATAGGCCCCTTCCACAAACTTAAAGGTTAAGTTTCTTTGGTTAAAATAAGTGTTAAATAGCTCTATATTCTGATAGTACTTATTGCTATAGAGTGTTTGTTCAGTAAAAGGAGTCTCCCATGTCTCTCCAGCTCTTTATTAAACAGAAAATGCATTTCCAGTGCTCTCTCCTGATTGGCTTAAATGTAACTACATTCTGTTTACTAAAGAGCTGGAGAGACCCCTGTGACCGAACAAACGCTCTGTAATGATTACTATCAGAATAAAGTACTTTAACCTTTTTAACTAAAAAAAAAATACCCCAAAATATCACTTACCCTACCTTTAATAACAATTCTAGCCAATTGGGTGTGGGGGAGAAAAAAGAAAAAGATACATTTTCATTACATGACTCCAAAGATTTGTATGGGTATTGGACAACATCTGGAGGATTTTGTCTAAGCCTCTCTGACCAACTTAGTAGCAAATGTTCGTTTGGAAAAAAAAGAAGACAAATTTGGGGGAGTTGATTAATTACTCTCTATTTCTTCTTTTTTTCAAGGTCCAACAGGGCTGTGAAGATGAATACCACAATATCCAATAACTCGGGGAAGTGCGTTCTAGATGCCAGCGTGACAGCGGTGGTCTTCCCCTGTCTATACAGTGTCCTGTTTCTGTTGGGGCTGGCACTGAACATCATGGCTGCATGGATCTTCTTCAGTATGCCCAGTACCTCCACGTTTGTGGTCTATCTGAAAAATGTGGTGAGTGAAGGGACTTGTGAATAATACATTATGTCCCATATCTATCCATCCATCCATCTTTCCAAAACTATCAGTTTGGACCCAATTTCTGGTCAAAGACCCATTTTTATGGGTATATCCCTAAAATATATCCCAATTCCTAAAATGTTTTCACAACAAGTCACATTGAAATGTGTTCTGAGCTTGTAGATCAACATGTTTGAAATAGGGCTTAACATTCCCCTGTTCAGGCGGGGGGGAATGTTCGCCAAAAACTGCTTTTTGACAAGGAGATTTTATAGAGTGGAGGGAAAAAAAGCATTCCAAGTACAGTTGCAACTCAGGTCTGCTTAACTAAGAATAGATGGTTTAAGTGATTAGCTCAAAATGCATTTTTGTACCTTTGGGTCCCAAAGAGAAGACGCTTTTTTTTCTTTTCGTTTTGGTTCTCAAGCAAAATACGTTTGCGAACTCCAGTGGTGTAAAATAAGTACATGTACTCAAGTACTATACTTTGCTGGAGTATTTCCAAAATATTGTACTTTTACTCCACTACGATTATTTGAAAACTTTTACTATTTACTTCGCAGATATAAAATATTACATTATAAAACATACATTAACCACTTTAGCCTTATTTTATACCTAGGCTATTTGAAAATAGCCGATCTACAAGCTCACAACGCGTCTCGATGCAACACATTGTGAGCTTGTAGATCTGCTTGTTTCAAACATTTTAGTACTTTTACTTTTGGTACTTTAAGTACATTTTGATACCAATACTTTTGTACTTTTACTCAAGTAAATTTTGAATTCCAGACTTTCACTTGTAACAGAGAACTTCTACATTGCAGTATTGATACTTTTACTTAAGTAAAACATTTGAGTACTTTTTCCACCACTGTCCTATCCAACAGGTGGTGGCTGACATGCTGATGACTCTGACCATCCCTGTGAGGGTGTTGAGCGACGCCGGCGTGGGCTCCTGGCAGCTGCGTGTCTTCTACTGTCGGTACTCTGCCGTCCTGTTCTACCTCACCATGTACGTCAGCATCCTCTTCCTGGGCCTCATCAGCCTGGACCGCTACCTGAAGATAGTCCGTCCGTTCGGGAAGGGCACCCTGCTGCAGAGCGTCAGGGTGGGCCAGGTGCAGTGGTGGAAAGTTACTAAGTACATGTACTCAAATACTGTACTTATGTACAAACTTGAGGATTATTTTTATTTTTTACTGTACTAGAGTATTTTACATTTTCAATACTTTTACTTCTACTTCTACTCCATTACATCTCAGAGGCAAATGTTGTACTTTCTACTCCACTACAATTATTTAACTTTGTAGATCTTTATTATTATTACAAAGCATGCATTAACCACTTCATCCCAATATACTTTGGCTACTTCGGTAGATCGGCTATTTAAAAATAACCGTTAAACATTTCTGCTATTTAAAAATAGCCGATCTACAAGCTCACAACGCATCGCGAAGCGACACGTTGTGAGCTTGTAGAGTGGCTGTTTTCAAAAGATTTGTATACATTTTGAACACTTGTGAAATGCAACATTCTACATAACATTTACCCCATAACTTTACTTTAAGTACATTTTGATGCCACTACTTTTATACTTTAACTGAAGTAAATTTTGCATACAGGACTTTTTTCTTGTAACAGAGTATGTCTGCATTGTGGTATTGATACTTTTACTTAAGTAAACATTGTGAGTACTTTGTCCACCACTTGCCAGGTGCTGAGTGTGACTGTTTGGGTGGTGATGATCTCTCTGGAGCTGCCGAACAGCGTCCTGAGTGACAAGCCGCCAAACATCTCTGGACGTAAAGTGAAATGTGCCTCGCTGAAGAGCGAGCTCGGTCTGATCTGGCACGAGGCTTTCAACTACTTCAATCAGGTAACGGACACGCTGTAACATTTGCGCTATTATTCTACAGACAGGTTCACAAACATGGGGTCTGTGACCTAAAACACCCGCTTTTCTTTTCTTCTTTCCTACAGTTATTCTTTCTTCTTTTAAAATGTTTAAAAGTGTTTTTTTCATTCTAAAAATAAAATAAATAATACATTAATGAATTGATAATCATAATGATAATGATGATAATAATAAATATAGCTGCTAGCAGAAATACGGGGGCCAAGGAATGCAATAGGCAATATGCAAAATGCGATAAGCCATAGAAACAGAATAGATTGAACTTGAGAGAAAGGAGACAAATGACAAATGACAAATGACAAAACAACAAATGAGAATTCTAAACAGCTGAGCAGAGTGCTGAGGGATTGTTGATATTGTAATGTATCTCTGCATTGTGTTGCTTAAAATGAGATGCTTTGCTTCACTGTCTGCTGACGCTGCTGCGTCTTGTATTTTCAGTGATGTGCCTCCTTTTGTCAGTTTTGGCAGTCCCTCATTTCCATAACTTTTCCCACAAATTGAGACACTGTCCCACATTGTGACTGGTAGGCTCCAGTGTTCAAATTCGCAGCAATAATCAGCGCAACCCTCAAGTGTATTATTGCTGCTGAAGCTCTTAACATGACCACTAAACAAACTATACTGGGCCGCGTTCTGTTGCCGCGATCTCAGCTCCCGTCAGTCACAAGTGGACACTGGACATAGCACTGCTCAGGCAGCACGTGAATACATTATAGGGTATGCTTTTATTAAACATCGCCTTTGTAAACACATTTATTTTGTCGAGAGGAACCGCTGCAGCATCTATTTAAAAGCGAAATAGGAGAACTACAGGTGATGTACACCTCTGTAGATGTGTGTGTGAGTGTGTGAGTGTGTGTGTGTGTGTGTGTGTGTGTGTGTGTGTGTGTGTGTGTGTGTGTGTGTGTGTGTGTGTGTGTGTGTGTGTGTGTGTGTGTGTGTGTGTGTGTGAACAACACTACCTCCTAAGTGTAAGAATAACAAAGCTCCGGTTCAAAAGTGGATTTGTCCATAGAAGTAGGAACTTCTATGAAGTCAGTAGACAGACTGGCAACTTCTCTAGTAAGAAACATTGATGTGATAATTAACTCAGAGAGGACAATGCTCTCTTGATTAATGCGGATCTCCCATCTGAATTGAATACCAAGGCCCTCATTGGAAACAAGTCCGCAAGGACTTTTATGAACGGACCTGTTAGACAAAGTATTTTAAATGTAACTGTGCTGTTTTACATTTTTTGCCTATTGATATTCAATCAATCAAAAAACCAACACCCTCCCTTTACTGCTCCATTGTAAACACCCAACTTTGAATAACAGGTGAAGAAGACCCAGGATGCCCTGGCTAAACAATGGATCAAAAGGTTTCTAAGGTGGCAAGGAATGAAAGGCTTGACCAGATCAACAGATCTACAGAAACAGATGGTGGAATAGCATTTGAATGTTGCAAATTAGACTTCATAATCTGTATTTCATAAGTGGTCCAGGATCAAAGATACCACACGTGTGTGCGTGTGTGTGTGTGTGTGTGTGCGCGTGCTTTGCCATTCTATAGGCCAGACCGCACCGATGCAACTAGTCGCAACTCCTTTCAGCAAAACAGTTTTAACAGTTTCAAATGCCATTGGTTGCAAGTAGTTGCATGTTGCGATGGTGTGGACTGGCCTTAACGCTCCCAAATCGTGCAAGAAACTGTCCTGATATGTAATGTTGCCCAATCAATTTAACTATGCTTATAATAACTAACTAATGGATATAACTATTGAGAGTTGTATCCATGCCTAATCTTCCTCAAGCAACAGTGCACGCACGCACACAAGCACATATTTGAGGGGTGGATGTCTTTGCTACACAAGGCGCTGTCACTTGCGTCAGATCACATCAGGACAGACGGATTTAAACACATGCCATTTAATGAAATGTTCTCACTCACTCATGTTGCTGTATGTCAAGAATGGGGTGTATATAATGTATGTTGGAAATATGCACTATTTTCTAACTACCAGCAGCTAATATGCTGACACCACATGCACAGGCTTGGTTCCAAGCAGTGGTGGAAGGCAACCAAGTACATTTACTCAAGTACTGTACTTAAGTACAAATGAGAGGATTTTTTACTTTACTGGAGTATTAAACATTTTCAATAGTTTTACTTCTACTCCACTACATCTCAGAAGCAAATATTGTACTTTTTACTCCACTACAATTATTTGAAAAGTTTTGTTACTAGTTACTTTGTAGATTTGGATTATTATTACAAAACATACATTATCCACTTCATCCATATACTTCGGCTATTTGAAAATAGCAGATCTATAAGCTCACACGTTGTGAGATCTGCATAATGAGTATTTCTATGGGCGCCCGCTGGCCTAGCGGTCCAGGCGCATACCACATAGGCTAGTAATCCAGTTTGACAGCGTGTCACAGGTTCGACTCCTGACCCCGACGACCTTTGCTACATGTCACCCCCCCCATCTCTCCCCATTTCCTGTCAGCCTACTTTCCTATCAATAAAGGCAGAAAAAGCCCCCCAAAATATATATTTATATTAAAAAAAAAGAGTACTTTTACTTTTGGTACTTTAAGTATATTTTGATGCCAATACTTTTGTGCTTTTACTCAAGTACATTTTGAATACCTTATACTTATACTTATACTTGTAACGGAGTATTTGTATGTGGTGGTATTGATACTTTTACTCACGTAAAAAATGTGAGTACCTCTTCCACCACTGCTTCAGAGGCATGTTAGAGATGCACGTGGCAGGAGGTCATTGCAGTACTATATGAGAGACAGGAGGGAAAGACTGCTGGAGAGAGCAAAAGCTCACAGTCACATGCAGTGACTAAGCACCAGGGTCAAGAAAGCAAAAGCAGAGAGAAAGAGCCGACCACCCCCCCACCCCCCCAACTTCCTTTTATGCAGAGCTGTACACATTTCCGTTGCCCAACACATTAAGGTCATGTCTGCTCTGACCCAATGGTGTACTGGAGGATACATGAAAGGGATATGAAATATAACATCTTATTTTTCCCATGGCACAGGCCTACCAAGCCATGGGCAAACAAGGCCAAATTCAGCACACGTCTTCTTTTGTGTGTCGTCAGATGTCCAGTTCCAGTGGTGGAAAAAGTACTAAATTTTTTTACTTAAGTAAAAGTATCAATACAATGTAGAAACATTCTGTTACAAGTAAAAGACCGGAAATCTAAATTTACTTGAGTAAAAGTACCAAAGTATTGGTTTCAAAATATACTTAAAGTACAAAAGTAAAAGTACTCATTATGCAAAATGTCCCATTGCACAAGTTTTCAAATGTATAAAATAAAATAAAAATGGAAAAAATGTATAAAAACAAAAACAAAGCAGATATTCAAGCGCTCAATTGTGATGGCTCACAATTGTGATCACTTCTAGTGTGCCCAGTAATAATTGGTTGTGTATAAAATAACAAATATAAAAGATTCAATGTGTCTACATATGATTCTGAATATTTAAAATGGTTTTCTTTAAACATAATGCAACACTATCAATACCAGCAGCGTGTTCTCCTACTGTGTGACTCTTCAGTTTCTCACTCTGCATCGACCACACACACACACACACACACACACACACACACACACGCACGCATGCATGCACGCGCGCACACACACCGCTGTCCAAATGTAGCAGCCCCGTCTCTCACCCACAGTGCTGTTCTCGCTCTCACGCTTGTAGTATGTGGGTGGTTAACTCTCTAAAGATGAAAAAAGTGCTTGCATTTCCTCTTTTCTTTTTCTCTCCATATCGTAATCTGGCTTCCAGCAAGACCTTATGCTAGCTATGCTACAGAGCAGTGACAACCAAGCAGTGCTCGCATTTTGTATACTTAAGTAGAAGTACCAATACCACAATGTAGAAATACTCTGTTACAAATAAAAATCTCGTCAAAATTTGCTCGAGTAAAAGTACAAAAGTATTCGCATTAAAATATACTTAAGTACTGAAAGTAAAAGTATTCATTTCGCAGAAGGTCCCATTTCACAGGTATCCAAATGTATAAAAATGCTTTGAAAATAGCAGATCTACAAGCTTACAACGCGCCGCTTTGTGACACGCTGTGAGCTTGTAGATCGTACAGCGTACAGTAAGTATGCATAGGGCTGAAGTGGTTAATGCATGTTTTGTAATAATAATCAAAATCTACAAAGTAACTAGTAACTAAAGTTGTTAAATAATTGTGGTCGAGTAAAAGTACAACATTTGTCGCTGAGATGTAGTGGAGTAGAAGTAAAAGTATTGAAAATTGGAAATACTCCAGTAAAGTAAAAATACCTTTAAATTGTACTTAAGTACAGTACTTGAGTAAATGTCTATTTTCTTAAGATTATTCTATCAAGTTTTTCTTCAATTAATCAAATTATCAAGTGTTTTTTTTAAATATATTCTTTAAATTATGTATAACAATAAATCGAGTAACCACAAAAACAAATAATAGCAGATCTACAAGCTCACAAAGTGCTGGTTTCTGAAAATAAATTTACGAGCTCACAACGTGCCGGTTTCTGAAATAAATTTACAAGCTCACAACGTGCCGGTTTCTGAAATAAATTCACGATTTTGCCTACTGTATAATGACATGCCCAAAATAGGGATCAAGTATTAAATGTATATTACATATTATATTATATATTGTATTACATAATAAATGGTCAATACAGCATTTTATAATCCATTAAATTGATTAGTCCAATTAACTGTTACAGTCCTGCATGTGCACGGCAGTAAGAAGAAGATCCAAACATTTTACACATTTTACATTTTACATTTTCAATTGAGCAATGCATTGACATAAAAAGAAGAAAAGGTTATTCATTAATGTTTGCTTTAGAATAGCAATATAATATTTTTTAAACTCACTAAACTTTTGTACTTTTTTAAATGCTAGGACTCCAGTACTGTAACTCAAGTTCAAATTTGACAGAATAACTTTCACTTGCGGCGGAGTCATATTCAGTGGTGGAAAGTAACATTTACTCAAGTACTGTACTTGGGTACAATGTTGAGGTGTTTTTACTTTACTTCTACTCTACTACATCTTAGAGGCAAATATTGTACTTTTACTCCACTACAATTATTTGAAAACCTTAGTTAGTTACTTTGTAGATTTTGATTATTATTACAAAACGTACATTAAACAGCTCAGCCCTATCTATATACATTTTGGCCATTTGAAAATAGCCGATCTACAAGCTCACAATGTGTCGCGATGAGACACATTGTGAGCTTGTAGATTGGCTATTTTCAAAGGATTTTTATACATTTTATACATTGTAAAACTTGTGAAATAGGACATTCTGCGTAAAGAGTACTTTTCAAAATGTTGATACCAATACTTTTATACTTTTACTCAAGTAAATTTTGAATTCCAAACTTTTACTTGTAACAGAGTATTTCTACAATGCAGTATTGGTACTTTTACTTAAGTAAAATATTTGAGTACTTTTTCCACCACTGGTCATATTTGAATTGGAGTATCTATCTATACTTTGACTCAAGTACTGGGATTTATGTATTGTGTCCAGGAGGTGGTGTTCATAAACAGTTTGTTGTGCTGTGTGTTATGTAATGTGTCCAGGTGGTGTTCTGGGGCACGCTAGCTCTGATGGTGTTCTGCTACACCTTCATCAGTAGGAAGGTGTACCAGTCCTACAAAGCTTCCAGGAGCAGCTCTGAAGCCACCAGTCGCAGAACCAAAGCCAAGGTCTTCGTGGTGGTAGTGGTATTTTTCATCTGCTTCGCCCCCTACCACTTTACCCGCGTTCCCTACACCCTGTCTCAAACCAGAAACCATGGTTATTATTGTTTTGGATTTTTCATTATTTTAAATAATTGGGGGGTCTCAAGGTTTGCTTGTTTAGCTTAGTTTTTATTCTATGAAAACATTTAGTTTTAGTTTTGTTTTTATTCGTTTTAGTGTTAGTTTTAGTTTTGTCACAATATGGGGTATTTGTCAGGGAAGAGATAAAAACATATTATATTTATAACAACTAACATACTAGGCTTATGTATGGAATAAATCGACTAAAACCAAGGACATTTTCTCTATATGATTTTAACACATTAAGTGCCAGAGGTTTATTAAAACAGGGTACATCTGGGTAGGCTACAGTGCTGGCATATCTTACCATTTACGCTGATATGTTGTGTGCTGTAGAAGCCACAACGAGGACGTGGATGTAAACAAAGGCTGCGTGCACGACAGTGGAGGGTCCCGACTAACGCCTCAAACAATAATATTTCTAACGCGATCCTCCATTGCAGAGTGATCGAAAACGGCTCGTTTCCACCACGTTAAAAATAAATGGAGATATGAAGCTTTTTGTCAAGGAGTTATAATGGGAGCGGACGAGAGGAAGCTTTTTTGGCATGGATCCACATCCGGCCTGTCCTTCTTAGAGATTCCTTGGATGATCCCAAAGTTTCGTTAGAGCGCCCCACGTAGAAAAAAAAAAAAAAAAAAAAGAATTGGCTAAAACAGTCCGGACCGTTTATGGCACTCAACTCATAGTTTTTTCAAAAACGGTCCGGACCGTTTTTGGCACACAATGTGTTAATTGGTTTAGTTAGTTTTGTGAAATACAGCTTCAGTTATTATTTCAGTTAACTAAAATGTTGTTTTCAATTCTAGTTTCAGTTATTTCTTATCAGTTTTAGTTTTAGGCCAGTTAACTATACAATCACTTCTCCCCGAAACACAGCACAGCACTGCAGAGCAGAGAACGCCCTCTACATCACCAAGAACGCCACCTTGTGGCTGTCTGCCACCAACGTGTGCCTGGACCCGCTCATCTATGTGCTCCTGTGCAAGGGCTTCCGCAAGCGACTGGCGGCCGCGTTCAGCCGCAAGCCCCTCCCACAAAGCGACGCGGATGGTCCCACCCCATCGTCAACACAGCTGGAGATGTGTGATAGGAAAGACTGATGAAAGAAGGCGCTGCTTTGATTGATTGATTGAAATTTTTATTAGGCAAAAGAATGTAAAACAACACAGTTACATTTATAATGCTTTTGTCTAAAAGGTCCGGCCAAAAAAGTCCTTGCGGACTTGTTTCCGTTGGGGTCCTTGAGTTAATTTCATAGACATATATAGTAGCAACCAAACAGTTCAAAAATCAACATGAAAATACAGATAATACAGAAAAAGTACCACTATGTACAAAAAATGCATTTAAAAATATATGTACAAAAAGAAAAGGGGGGGGGGGGGGGGGGGAAGCATGGAAAAATAAAAAATTATATACAAAAAAAGCATGAGGAAATACAAAATATGTACAAAAGGAGGAGGGGGGGGGGGTCGTCTGTCTACAGGGAAACTGGTACTAGCTCCTCTTTCGGCCTCCAGAAAGATGGGTTTTTAGGGCTGTTTTGAATGAGCCCAGCGAACTGCATTTTTTGAGGGATGGGGTTAGACTATTCCATTCCTTGGTGGCTGTGCTATAGAAGGAGAATTTGCCCATGTTTGTTTTATGGGTGGGTGGTACCAGATTGTTGTTTACGCTCCCTCTAGTTTCGTGGCTGTGGGTGTCACTAACTTTTTCGAGGTATTTATACAGATATGCGGGTATAGGGGGCATATCGGGCAAATCTGCATTTACAATTTTGAAGACCAGACCCATTTTTAGTTGTTTAACCCTGTCTTCCACCCTGAGCCAGCCTAGGCTGGCAAAGTGAATGGGAGAGAGGTGGGTCATGGGCCCCAGTCCGAGAAGTAGTCGGATCAGTTTGTTTTGGGAGGTTTGAAGCTTAGTCTGCAGTGACACTGAGGTGTTGGAGTACCAAGAGGAGCTAGCATAGTCAAAAAGGGGCTGAATCAGGGCCCCTGAGAGGGTCCTGAGGGCCTGAGGGTTGACAAAAGAGGAAACTCTGCCCATAAATCTGGTTCTCTGGTTTACTCCTTTGACCACCTTTGTTGCCATGCTTTCACCTGACAGGTATTTGTCCAGAATACATCCCAAATAGGTAATCTCTTCTTTGCTAGTGATGATTGTGTCATCGACTTTGACCTTGAAGTCATTTACCTTCATTTTACTGAGGGAATGTTTGGTCCCAAATAGGATGGATTCAGTTTTCCCAAGGTGTAGAGACAGTTTGTTATCGGTAAGCCAGGTACGGATTTTTGAGAGTTCAGAGCTGAGAGCTTCCTCAACTTGCAACTTGTCCTCACCCGAGATCAGGAGTGCCGAGTCATCAGCGAACAGGAACAGTTTGCAGTTACAGGCAGCATTCATGTCGTTAATGTATAGAAGGAACAGTAACGGCCCTAGAATGCTGCCTTGAGGAACCCCGCAGCTCACCGGGAGGGATGAGGACATGGTTCCGTTTATGTCAACCACTTGTTCTCTACCCTCCAAGTAAGATCTCATCCAATTTAGTGATGTGCAATCAAAACCAATCGCCCTCAGCTTATCAAGTAGAATTGCGTGGTTTACAGTGTCAAACGCCTTTTGGAGGTCCAGCATGACCATGCCACAGTATTTGCCCGAGTCTACCTCACGTTTGATGTAGTCGGTCAAATATAGTAGGCATGTGTCAGTGGAGTGGGATGTTCTGAAGCCTGATTGGAATTCAAACAACAGTTTACGCTCGCTGAGGTAGCTGTTGATTTGTTCTTGGATTGATCGCTCTATAACCTTTGAGATGGAACAAAGGATGGAAACAGGCCTATAGTTGCCAGGATCTAGTTTGCTTCCTTTTTTAAATAGAGGGATTACTCTTGCCAACTTGAATTCTTGTGGGACGTGACACTGACTGATGGATAAGTTTGTAATGTGGGCTACTATGGGAGCAATGGAGACCGCTGCGTCTCTGAGGAATCTGGTGGGGATGTTGTCAAGGCCGGTGGCCTTGTTTGGCTGTAGGGCGAGGAGTTTGTTTTGCACATCATCAGTCAATACAGGTTTGAAAAAGAAGGAATCTTTTTTAGCCCCTAGTTTCTCATAGTGAGCTTGAATGTGTTCGGGCCATACAGACCTGAATGCTGAGGGAGTTTGCTTACCAACTGGGTTGCAACTGTGGTGAAGAAACTGTTAAAACAGTCCGCTACCAATTGCTTGTCGGTAGTGAGCGAGCCACTTGAAATAATGCAAATGTTTGTAGATTTAGTCTGAATTTTTCCGTTGCAGCCTAATTGTTTTAGTGCCTCCCACAGTTTTTGTGGGTGGCTTTTGTTTGCCTCTATGTTCTCATTTAAGAAATTCTTTTTGGCATTTCTGATCAATTTAGTAACTACATTTCGTAGATTTCTGCACTTTTCAAGTAGCTGCTCACTTTTGTTTTTCCTGAGCTCGGAGTAGCTTTTGTTCCTGAGTTTGATGGCATTCAAAATGTCACCCTTCATCCAAGGTTCTGTGCTAGCTTTGACCCTCACCACCTTTGCGATGTTATCAAGTACACACAAAAAAGCTTTTTTGAAACAGGACCAGGACTCCTCCACAGAGGTGCAATTTAGGACATGGGACCAGTCCATTTTTCCAAGAGCTGTTGTTAGAAGATCACTTGAGTAGTGTTTCATAGACCTGCAGCTGATTGTCCTGTGACAATAAGCTCCAGGTCCGTGAATCTTCCGTGTGCAGAAAATGATATTGTGATCACTTAAGCTACACTCAATCACTCCACTCTTGGAAATTCTGGATTGGTCCGTTGTCAACACTAGGTCTATGATTGATTGAGAAGCAATGCCTACCCTTGTAAAATGCTTTATCAGCTGGGTAAAGCTGTGCAGGTCACAGAACTTTCTGAGGGACTTAAAGGTAGCTGAGTCTTTCTTCAGAACACAGGTATTAAAGTCACCAATTAGTACCGTCTCAGAGTTTCCTAAACCCGCCACATGATCCTCAATCAAGTCATAAAAAGCATTTTGATCTGGGGGTCTGTAGATGGCGCCAATTATCAGTGGTTTTGCATGTGGGTATAAAATGTTGACCCAGACCGATTCAGTGGGGTTGTTATCCATATCTGGGATCACATCGTAAATAATGTCTGATCTCACATAGATGCAAACCCCACCCCCAGAGAGATTTCTGTCTTTTCTGATGACATTGTAGCCCTTTATTTCAATCTCAAAGTCTTTGATGGAATTATCCAACTTAGTTTCTGAGAATGAAATAATGTCTACCTTGCCACTTCCAAACATGGATCTCAGTTCAGACATTTTTTCAGGGTTTTTAAGACTGTTAACATTCAAGTGAACAATGTGAGTACCTCTAGTAGAAAAAAGGCCATCCATGTCTTCAGTTGAGTAGTAACCATTGTCCCTTACAGGCTCTGGGAGGTCGGTGGGGGGGGTCGCTGATGGGCGGGGGGGTAGGGGGGTTTGGGTTAAAACCTGATCAGCTGGTTTCGTGGTCTCTGCAGGGGGGACTGCCAGACCTTCCTCTGTCCTGCTGTGGGGGATGGGGTGGGGGGAGGGGGGGAGGGGGGGTATGATCGGGGGAGGGGGGTGGGGGCTTTGTGATTGCAGCAGGGCAGTGGGGGAGGGGGGTGGGGGTGGGGGAGGGGTGAGGCAGAAGTTTCCACGCCGATCCCACAATGGAAAACCATGTAGATGACCAGTGACCGCTTGGAAAACAGGGAAAGGAACTCCGTTTCCCAGCATTCCTCTTGGTGGGATACTATGCGGTTGTCCTGGTATCGACTGGTGGTGGTGGTGGTGGTGGAGGAGGAGGAGGGGGGGTGGGGGTGGGGGAGGGGTGAAGCTGTTGTCCCGCGTCGACATCAAGCGGTGGTGCCAGGAGATGGCAGAAACAGGGGGAAAAACACTGTTTTCCTGTGTTTCCCTCTGAGAGAAACCCTGTGGTTGTCTTGGGCCCGTGTGTCGCAGGAGGAAATCCTCTTGATGGCGCTGCTGTTGGGGAAGCCCTTGTCTCGTCACCCACATTCCTTCAGGCGGTGGTCTGCTTGAGAATGCAGGATTTGGAGCCAGCACAGACGTTAACCGGGACAAATAATCCATCCTTGTTTCTCCAGCTCTTTGCTGGGGTTCTTTCTTATCAGGTGAGGTGGGCCGTTGCCAAACAAAGTTAATTGTCTGCATGTTGTGGTCCGGACCTTGTCGGGCGCTTCCGTCGCGTTTGAAATCAGCTGTGATGTTGCTTACATTGTAGTGGTGATCATAGGGAGTCTCCGTGGTGCTCTTCACGGTCGGTGGGCCGGGATTAGAATGTACATTTCCCGACAACATTAGACTCAACCAAATAATCTTTCTTACTGTAAGGCCGTCCAGCTGGTTTGGTGTCCTTCTCCGTGTTTGTACCGATTTACTCGCGCCGAAAACTTTAAAAAGTAACGTCGCCGCGTCTTGCGGTAAATCTCCGTTTGCACACGCTCTCCGTTGAAGCTGCACATTGTGGGATTCGATAAATATTAATCCTTGCAATATAGCAGCGTAGAACAGCACCAGGTTGTTGCTGGTAGTGATGATCCTTTTGAGGCGTAGGTGTTGTTTTCGCCGTTGAAGAATAGAGCGCGGTGTGGAAAGCAGGAGCGGTGAAAAGGTGCGACCGTCCTCGGTGAAAGCCATCTCTCTTGACGCCATCTCTCTTCACGCGACCCCCCGCGTGAGCTTTTTATCCCAATTTAGTCATTATGCTCATTCCTAGCCTGGGATCCAGCGTTTATTTTTATTTTTTCACTTTGCTTCTCCGTCTGGCTATCATCCAGTTTGGGCCGGATTTCCAAACGTCATTAAATACGTTGGCAAGTCAGGAAGTGACTCGATTTTGCATTGGAAGGCTCTGTCCCACCCCGCCCACGGACCTTTACATTGGAAAACACTGGTCCCGCCCCGCACCACAGACCAATCAGAAGCTCCTGGGTGCCCGTCCGCCCTGGTGCCGACCCTTGGACATAGCATGATATCTAGACTGAGAAGCGAAAAAATCCACCGAATGGAGTGAATCAGTCTGGATTCCAGGCTAGCTATTTCCCAATTCCCCCTTGAATTGTAGTCCCTTGTCACTGCTGACATTTCTATTGTTAGATCTTGTGTACAGGTACATAAAGAGTAAAGAGTAAACAGCCATTTTTTGTTGGTTTCCCAGCACAACCAATAGTCAAATAACAACACATAAATACAATTAAGAAGAATAGCAGCAATACTAAACACATAATGACCAAGAACAATAAAGAATAGCAAGAGAGAATTGAAACAGTCCTACATTTGCCACAGTATCGCTGAGGTGTTTTTAGGTGCCGTGTGCTTGGTTGCTACATTTAAATGTTAACCTTATGTGTATGCGTGCACTGCATAATAATGTGTGTATATCTATAGACATGTATCTGTATGTGTATGTACATTAACACTGTGTGCCCTGTATATATTTTATATTCAAAGTAGCATGTGCCAGTGTGCATGGTGTATATTTTTAACACTCGCATGACTGCGGTTTGACCATCCTCTATGCTGCCTAAATTCAGGTCCAAAAGACCGTATTTTCCTGCTATTCTATTGGCCACTGTCTCCCTTCTGCGCTCCAGAGGAGCTGACACCTTGTCCCCCACGCTGCGGGACACAGTGGGGGGTTCCATTGTCTTTTAAATAGCTATTACAATCTGTAGCGTCACATTAAACTCTTGAGTGAAACATGGATAGCCTATATGAACCACTGAAGCCTCTGTCTAATTACGTGACTGTCTCCATTGTCCAAAACACATATATCACATATAGATATCTCTTGACAAGCCAATATTATTATTATTCATATATATATACACTATCATCACTGTCCACGTCGCTGACAGCAGTGAAAGAGAAAGTGATTTGGGTTGCCAAATTTTGCGAGAGAAATAAGCAGTCAGGTCTATGAACATTTTACTTTATGCATTGTGTCTGTCTGAGTGTGTGCCCTGAGAAAACAGTGAGGAATGAAGCAGGGAGGGATAGTAGTGTGTATATCTGTCTGACTCCTATATGTCATCATGATTTGTGTGCATGGGGATCTCATTTTAAACAAGCTTAAAGGAGCAGTTCACACCTGGAAGAACTTACAGTCACTCAATGTTAATAATATTTGTAGTAGATAACAGTAGCAAATTTTGAAATTTGCACCGTATGGCCAGAACAATATAGAAGTATGTGTTTTTGACTGGGGTTTGACTGGACTGCTGCATTACTACAATGACCATAATGCTTTGGGGCACTGCCCTTCCTTGTGGGGAGGGAAGGCTGCGTGGGGTGTGGTCTACATTGAAACTTTCCCCTCCCAGTTCTCACTACAACAACATCAACACATGTTGATGTTGTCATCAACATCAACCAGTGTTGCCATGTCTGCTTATTATAAGCGACTCTGGGACTTTGTAAATATTGGTAGTTGCAGGTTACTTTTTTTGGGCTTGTTTTTAAATACATAAATACAATAATTGTGTACTTGTCCACGGACCCTCATCTGAAATTATAATTTCTGCCAAGGACCCCTGTACCAGATTTGTGTTGTTAAAATGTTTCAAAAATATTCCATACATTTAGCGCTTTTTTTCCTCAAGATTTCTTAGAAAATAGCAGATCTACAACCTCACAATGCATCACATCGCTACGCGTTGTGAGCTTGTAGATCGGCAATTTTCAAATAGCCCATGTCTTGGTTTCAAGTGCTCTTGGCCTAGGTATTTTCTTTTGGGCTTGTTTTCATAGACCTGGTTGCTTATTTCTCTCACAAGATCTGGCAACAGTGAATAGACTTGAATGTTCCGTTCCGTGAAACTATTACATTTTTGCTGCTGTTGTATTGTGTTCTGTATTGATTGCATCTTTTAGCAAACGAAATATCATGTGTAAATTAGCAGAGTAGCGCAAACGTGTGTGTGTGTTCAACATTCCTTCCCAGTTCCCACCATGAAGACAGTCCGGTGCTGGTGACGTCCATCTAGTCGGGACATCCATGGCGATGAGGCATAGTCAACAATATAATAATAAAACAAAACGTTTCATACTCATGTCATGTGTGATTCCTTATTTCTGAGAACATAATGTTTCACTGTCATTTCCAGTTATATTCTTTGGACTAAACTTATAGAACACCTAATCGTTTTTTTGTTGTTGTTTTTTTCAAATGAGACCGTTTCATGCTTTCAATTGGTGTATATGGATAATATTAGGTTTTACTAGCCTATTGTATCTAAGACCAGTAAAGTTGAATCCAATGTGCTGGGGTCCCCAGAAAAATAATGATTACATGTAGAAGTAAATACTAACAGAATGTACAAGAGTGTTTCACTATTATATCTGTAATGCTGTACAGTCATGTAATTATGTACCATTCTACCAAATGAAAGACCATCTCCTATCCTATATCATGACACAGTTCAAAAGAACCCTAGAATTGGGTGTACATACATTTTGTCATTATAAATGCTTACACAATGTAGAATATACCAATGAGTAGAGCAAGCAGTGTATAAATGTAACCGTTTTATTTAGAAAAATGTAGTCCCAGGTCTTCATCTGCAGTTCCTTCATTTTTGCAGGCTGATGAACACCTTCTGTCCTGTCATTGGAAAGAACACATTAGATTAGACTTGTAGTTTACATGGATATCATCCGACGTGATACCTAATTTATTCTTAGTTGCATGCGCACCGAAAATAGCAGACCTACAAGCTCACAAAGTGTCGAGTCCGCTATGCGTTGTGAGCTTGTAGATCTGCTATTTTCGGGACCCGCCGCCCGCCGACGTCATGAAAGTCAGTAGCTCTGAAACATGACAGTCATGGCGGAGCTTCAACCTGGTGTTTGCACTTTCTACATGTACAGACCGTGGGTTTCCGAGGCTACAGTCAAAGTCAACAATAACAAACGTTCCGTTCACGCCACGGCTCCACGAGCTAGTTTAGTCTACCCGAGGGATACAACATGAGATTATAGTGATAGTGGCAACTTTACAGCATGTTTACTTACTCGAGAGACAAGCGTCCACCGTCCACGGTCCGTGTACATTCTGTCAGTTCCCCTAAGAAACATCCCCGACGGGTTGTTGCTCCTCACTGCCCGCCTAGCTGCGTGTGGGTCCGGGTACTAAAGTATAACTCTGATATGTTTGCAGACGCCCTGATAGTACATGTGAGGTAGCTAATGGGAGTGGCCGAGTGGGGAAAGAAGGTTGAACAATGTTACGGTGACACCTTCAGGGCCGGTCCTTTGAGCTATGGGGGTTGGTTTGGATTTGAACTACACCTGTAGTCACCTGCAGTCATGTAGTGCGGACATAAGGTGAGAACGCCAACCAAAGCGTTAAATGACTCATTTGACGCTTTGGGAAACGTCTTACGGATAAAAAATCTAAAAACACAGATACAACACAAAAAAAAAAAACAGGATCATGTTTATGGGGTCCTAGACTTCATAAAAATAGGATTTTTATCAAAATCGGCGAACTGTCCCTTTAATGCTTTATGAGCCTTCCAGTTTAGTAGACCGTGTATTGTGAATCTGTACTTCCATGTACTGTTTTTCTCATGTCTTACTAAATAAAGTACATCAATCAATCAATATTTGCGTGTCAGTGATACTGTAAATAGTTTGGTGTGTCAACAGCTGTTGTGAGGGAGCTAAGCTCCACGGGAATCACCTGTCTGTCAGAGCCCAATACATCATACTACTGCAGAGAGTATAGGCTACTCCTTCAACTTATACTTTGTGCATTAAATGAATCCATACCCTAATGATGGTTATGTGAATTTTGGCCACCACAGTGTCAGTAGATATTATTATATGAGAGCTACACTTTAAAGGCATACTAGGTAACGTTTTCAACAAAACTAAAGTTAAATTGTATATCTTTTGTGAGTGGCAAAAGTTTCACAACACCCACTCCATGAATTTCACCCCTGGAAGCCTTTTATTTATATATTTTCTATTGAACGTGGACTGGGGGGACTTTCCCGGGGAAATGACGTCATCTGGCCGGAAATGCACTGGTTTCCTGTTTGGCCAGGAACTACCGCAACGGTTTCCTGTTTGGCCAGGAACTATCGCGCTAATAACAAAAAGGAACCTCACGCTGATTTTAAGAGAATGTAGGATTAGAAGATCGAAAAAGAACAGAAAAAGAAAGCACAGCTCATGGTAACTAATGCTCCACTGGCTAAGAGAAACGATCCGTAGATAGTAGGGGTGTAACGATACGTTTTAACAACGATTCAATACGTATCACGATACTTGGTTGTCGATACGATACATGAACGATACAGGTTACTTTATAGCGATACGATACGTTTCGATTCAGTGATTTAGTCGATACGATACATGAACGATACAGGACAGGTTAATTTAGAACGATACGATTCGATTCAATGATTTTAAATCGATATAGTAACTATTTATTTACCCAAACATTCTGTGTGAAAAATAAATACCTGGATACTGGATATAAACCCCGCTCTCTTTTTTCTTCTTAAAAGTACTTAGTATTGCATAAAATTGATTATTTGCATTGCAAAACGATTCGATACGATACAAAGTCAAACGATACGATATTTTGCTGTTTGCATATCGATATAGTAGATCGTTGAAAATTCAAAACGATTTTTCGATGCAGTTACTATATCGTTACACCTCTAGTAGATAGTATAAAACAATTAAAAGATCGCTTTTTGAAACGCTTCCGGCTTCCAGTGAAAACGAATGGAATTCTGGGTAATCGAGGATTACGGAAATTCTATGCAGTGACGGTAGTGACCAGCAGAGGTTGCTAAAAATCGTTAGTTGTGATTTTGCATTGTACAACTTTAAATTTCCATTCCATTAAAAAAGGCCATTGCGCATGAAATAAAAGATGGATTAACTAGAACAATGGCGGTCCGGGTGGTCTGGAGGTGTGAACGGCTCTGTGCCTGGGGGACAGAGGGGTGAGTCCGGTCCAAATAGACTTAGCCAAAGTATAAAATAATTTCGCCCTAGGCGTTTTCCAACCTTGATTTGAGGTTGTTAACTCATGATAAGAGTGGTCCAGGACCCCCAGTTAATAACAAGCAAATTTCTCCATTTCAGGACCCCCCCCAACAACCTCAAATCAAGGTAGGAAAGAGCCTACGGCGAAATTCTCCTTTAATGGGTTAAAGGACCATACTGTCACACTCTGACCCTGTCCTCAGCCCCGCCCCTTGTCTTTCCACCCTGGCTCGCTCTTTCCCCCATTCTTTACCGGTGATGAGGAGACAGGCTACAGCTGTGCGCCCAGCTGCGCGCTGTGCCACTGATTAACAATTGACATTGCCTTTTAACCAGGCGTTCTCTGTTGGCCCAGTGCGTTTAGATAACTTTATGTCGAGTGACCTACTGTTTGTGTTTACCGTGTACAACTCTCCCTGTGTTGTTGCCTGCCTTTGCCTTTGTACCTTTCCCTCTGCCGAGGTGTATCTTTGTTCTTGTGATAACTACTGAAAAGTAAAGGATATTATTTCAGCATTCTCCTGGTTCTGTGCTCCGTTTATTGGTCCAAGTATTACCCGGGTCGGGTCCTTGACAGTATCTAAACGCCATTCATGGACCCCGCGGGGCACGGGCCGGGTGTTGGAGTCCTGGAGTTGCAGCGGCTCACCATGGGTGAAATCTTTAATTCTCTGGTCCGGGTCGAGGCGCGGCTTGTGGCGTTGGACTCCCTGGGCCGGATGGACACTCGCTTGGACGCGCTGGAAACCAGCGTCTTGGAGGGTCAGGCGGGGATCTGGTCGAGAGTCCAGGGAGTTCTGCAGAGGGTTCGTACGCTGGAGGCGGGGCCCCAACGGGCGTCAGCAGCTGACGCATCGTTGGGGCCCCGCCTCCAGCGTACGAACCCTCTGCATTCCTCGTTGAGGAATCGTCGTCTGTCTCCGGCCGGAGCGCAGGCTCGTTTCCCGTCCGGAGAGAGAGAAGAAGAATAAGAATAAGTTATGTTTGTATTGCGGTCGCTCTGACCACTTTCTCCTTAAATGTCCCATACGTCCCGTACGGGACACTTATTAGTTTTTCCTTTGTCTTTTTGTTTTCAAACTGTTAATGGGGCCTTTTGCTCGGTTGTTTGTGTCTGTATGTTTTTTCTCAGGTTTGATGTGTTGTGTGAACGCGAGCACCTCTTTGCACGGTGTCGCTCTGTCCTTCTTGCTGTGTGATTAAGTGTGTGTTCTTTAGTAGTCATTTGGACGAAGGTTAGCCTACTTAGCTTATAGCTCCCCCTGTTTATGGTCGACTGTTGCCTACCTGCCCATTGACCCCGGATGTAGCCCGTTTGTTCCTTTGTTGTGAGTAATATTGTGATGGTTTTACTTGGGATTACAACATTCAGTATATATTGTGATTTTATGATTGTATTGTATTACACTGCAGCAGATATTTTAAGTAGCCCTTTAGTAAATAAATGTACTGAAACTGAATGTTCTGTACTTAAACTTAAATAAGCTTCCAGTTGTTTGGGGGAAACTCATGTCTCAGTCCTCATTGGCGAACTTGCATATGTTGGGGAACCCGATTTTAAAAGGTTATACATTGTTTAATTTTCCTTGGTTAACCATTACCAAGGTGGCGTAGTCTTACATTTTAACAATTCTAGTAAATTCCTTGTTCGACACCCGGTTACATTCCATTAATAATTTGATTAGCTGCAGCTGTGTTGCTTACATCGCTGTGTACTATAAGCCATGTTTTACTCTGCTGTAGTTTTTCACCTGAAATGGAAAACAAACTACAAAATCAGCCTAGGGTGTCATGCTCCTTTGAACCCTACTGTAGGGCACAGTACTATGTTTACTTAGTTGACCCGAGACTCCCACAAGTCTATACTATACTAGGCCCGCTAGTATTTCTCTCTGCATCATATCTCTTTGCTGAAACTATCTAAAAGCTCACAACGTGTCACGTTGTGAGCTTTTTTGGTTAACATTTACTCCTCCAACCACTGGTTCTTCTTAAGCCCTATATATAAATTATATTTCAGCCATTTCAAAAGGGCCGATCTACAAGCTCACAATGTGTCGCATTGTGAGCTTGCAGATCTGCTATTTTCAAAAGATTTCTATACATTTTATACATTTGCAAACTTGTGAAATGGGACATTCTGCATAATGAGTACAGAGTATTTCTACATTGAGTATTGATACTTTTACTTTAGTAAAACATTTGAATATTTTTTCCACCACTGTCTATTCTTAGATTAGTAGTCTTGAGTTACAACTGCATGTACTTGGACCACTTTCTTCCATCTACATCAAATCTCCAAAAATAGGCGATCTACAATGTCTTGTAGAAAGTCGTTTATGTGCTAACCTGTGCCTGTCGGGCACTGGCCTACTTGGGAACGATGCAAGTTGGGAACAATGACAATGGGGAATGCATATCACACCCTGTTATGCAATACCCGTTATCATAGCACCCGTTTTAACCGTATGTCTGTGTGTCTGTCCCTTTTGAGTCCATAAATGGAGATGACTGTTGTGCCTTTGTTTGTTCAGTTCCTTGTCAGGTCGTTGTTTATTGTTAGTGGGTGTATGTTAGAATTTAGGCAAAGCCATCTGCATTTATCGTCAGTTTTGTTCTTGCTTTGCCTGCCCCATTTTATTGGATGTTTAAGATTGTTTAATAAACCTCCTGAACTTTGATTCCTGCCGTTTGTCGTACTCCTTTTGGGTCCTCTGAACTCGCACCCTGACAGAAAGTGATCATGGCTGGATTGAAGTTGAATATCCAACAAGGAGAGGGCCGCCGAAGATTGTGGCTACAAAGATTCTTCTTTTGGTAAGTAAGTCATGGTTAATATATATTTTCGCAATTATCAACGTTAATGTTATTAGCTAGCCAGTTAGCTAACATTAGCCACCTGACTAGCTATCCAAGTACACCACCCCACCTTTCAATTACCAGGCCAAGTGTAATGCTAAAGCTAGCTAGGTTAGAAGCACTATGTGTAAGTAATCTCATTCGTGGTCTCCCATCTGTGATCAATTTGAAAGTTAAGAGGAGCAGTTATTAATTTGCAGCATGTGAAACTCAATTAGGGTTTTAATTAGGGTGACCATACATCCTCTTTTACCCGGACATGGCTGTCCGGCCTGACCGGGGGGTTTTTATAAAATCCTTCAAATGTCCGGGGTTTTGAGAGTTTGGGTAGCGTGTACTGCATATGTGTATCAGTGGGGGGGGAACGTATCTTAGCAACACTGTTGCTTTCATTGGTCATGTCATGAGTACATTAGCCAATGAGCTGCTGAGCGCATTCTCAGACACCAGAATCCTAGTGTTGCCAAGTCTGCTTATTTACCGCAACTTTTGGAAAAGATTTGGCTTGTTTTTGGAGGTCTGTTTGCTTATTTTTCTCACGAGACTTGGCAACACACTGACTCGCAAAACTCGCACTCTCACTGACAGTCACACAGGAACGAGAGACACACAGAGGACAGCACATAAATCGTGCTGTCATTCTATGGATTCCCTGACGTGTATTATTCATTCATTATAATACAGCGTTCCTACGCTCAGTTCAAACTAAAAGATGTACTGAGGCGGACGCATGCACTGCCCCCGTGAGTGAATGAAAATGCCGAAACGCAAAAGCAATTTCACAGATGAAATGCGGAAAAAGTACCTGTGTTTTCGTTTGGGTCGTGACAAATGGGAAGCAGAGTGTACTGTCTGCAAAGCTCGAACTTATGTCTCTGTGGCAAATAAAGGTTCTTCAGACCTGCAAGCCCATATCGGCACTACAAAGCACAAGACAGCTGTGCAAGGTGAGGCCTCTTTTGCTAAATTGACCGAATACTTTGTACCACCTGGTAAAGCAGAATATATGGTCAATACAGCCGAGGGCGTTTTAGCATTTCACACTGTCAAACACCATAGCAGCTACAGGTCGATGGATTGCACCAGCCCCTAATTTGCTATAGCGCCCCACTCTGTTGAAATTGCGCTTGAGGTGCTCAAAGAAAAACAGTACTGTGGCATTGCTACTGATATGATGGGAGTAACCATGGTGCACTGAAGATATTCCCAATCATAATCCAGTACTTTGACTGGAAGAAAGGTGGTGTACAAACAACATTTATTGAGGTCAAAGACACACCTAATGAGACCGCAGACACCATTGCACAATACTTGATTGAAACACTGAGAAAAAAAAGAAGAAGAATGTGGAAGTATTGGTAGATTTTGAAGATGATATTCTCAATTTCAATATCAAGTGTGTCTGCACCATGATGAACACAATTATTCAATATGTGTGCTGGGCAACCCACCAGACCAACCTAACCACCCTAACCCTAACCAGCCTAACCAACCTAACCACCCTAACCCTAACCAGACTAACCAGAGTCTTGTTTTAGTCTAAGCAACTTTATCCTAACATTATCTTATCATAGGTACCCCACCCCCACAGAGGCTGGATTTGTGTGGGTTTTTCTTTTAGCAACATAATTCATATACTTCTTTTAAAGATCCATGAGGCATGTTTAAACAGCATGAAGAGTGGCCTTTAAAATATGTCAACAGCCAACTTTCTAATATTTCCTAATTGTTCATATTGAGAGGAAAGATGACATTGTCATTTTTCCTTATAACCACGTATTGCATCCGATGAGGAAGACTCTGAATTGGCCACACCCAGAGAGCTCTTCAAGGTAATGTCTTATATTATACTTTTCATTATTTTTTACATCAACATAATAACAATTTAACAATCATTATAATAGTAAGCCTTGCCGATCGAGCCCTGAGGCCCATAGGGCTAGCCTGATTATCAGCCTGAAGCTGCGTGGAGCTTCAGTCTGAAATTGTCTGCAATGTCCGCGATTACCAGGGGGAGGGGATTCAAATTTCCCTAAACCAATCACAATAGATCCACGGATCCGCCCACATCATCGCACAGCTTGTTTTAGCAGATATTCGCTGATTGGCTTGTCGTTAGACCACCCCCACCTCCGACTCTGATTTGACAGATTTTTCTTCGATCGTGAAAAGCCACTGGCTCACATTTCAACACCAGACCAAGAGGAGCTCACTCAGAGAGTGGGCGGGGTCTATGGTCAGGAACCAGGCTACCATAGGGCAGGAGCCTATCTCCTGTTTCCTTAGCATGAGGCAGCTTGGTGTACAAGTACACCCCCTAGACATGACGCTAGCATGTCGCAGGGACTTACCCCAATCCAACAGGGAGGCATTGGGTCCCATTTTTTGAGTCTGTGTCCCATTTAGTCTTTGGTATGACCCGGCCTCCCAGTCTCAGGCCGGACACTCTAACCATGAGGCTACTGAGCTGGTCATATAACTATACAATAATGCTATACACTCAGATTATGACAAGATCCCTCTGAAGCACATCCCACCTGTTAGTTTACAAATTATTTGATTGTTTTCTTTCATGTCACTGTTTTCAGAACTTCCTGGTTTGGACAAGGAAGAAATTAAGCAGGTTTTAGCAGCCTTTAAAAGCCACAGCCGTCACATTTCAGTTGGGCTCCAGGAGGACACCGAAGACCTAACTGTACCTGCTTCAGTTGAAATGGTATATGTTTTTGTGTGAACATCTGTATGATTCCTGAACAAATTAAATGCTATATTGTTGGATAATGAAATAAAGAACTTAACTATTTTGTCTGCAGATATGTCTCCCAAATTCTAATGTGCAGGTGCCAAAACTGAAATTTGAACGTCTGAACAAGACAAGCATGTCCGTGTTCACCCAAGAGCTGTGCCAGCTGGTGTTCGGGAGAGAGGTGCTGAGAAAATCTAATCTCACCGGCAGAAGCCCTGAGAGAAAACCACCCAAAGCCCAACTGGAACCTACAGAACCAAATCCCCAAAATGTATTGTCCAGTAGCATCACTTTTATAGACACTGGGCCCAACCTGGGCTCGCCGCACGTAGCTCGACTGCTTGTGTGTGCTGTGCATGTCAATTTAGCAGGCAACACCACACAATTTATCAACTTCACCAACGTCTATGACATCCCTGATGACCCTGATGTTTTTTTTGATTGATTGAATATTTTATTAGGCAAAAAATGTAAAACAGCACAGTTACATTTAAAATACTTTGTCTAACAGGTCCGTTCATAAAAGTCCTTGCGGACTTGTTTCCAATGAGGGCCTTGGTATTTAATTCATAGGCATATATAGTGGCACCACAGTTCAAATATCATTACAAAATAAACAGCCAAAAACAATATATAACACTATGTACAACAAAAAAAATAAAAAGAGGGGAAAAAAAATATGTACAAGAACAGGGGGGGGGGGGTCTGCTGTCTAACGGGAAAATGGTACTACCTCCACCTTTGGCCTCCTGAAAGGTGATTTTTTAAGGCTCTCTTAAATGAGCCCAGCGAACTGCATTTTTTGAGGGATGGAGTTAGACTATTCCAATCCTGGGTGGCAGTGCTGTAGAAGGAGAATTTGCCCATGTTTGATTTATGGGTGGGTGGTACCAAATTGTTGTTAACGCTCCCTCTGGTATTGTGACTGTGGGTGTCGCTAACCTTTTGGAGGTATTTACTCAGATATGCGGGAATTGGGGGCATATCGGGCAAATTTGCATTTACGATTTTGAAGGCCAGTCCCATTTTTAGTTGTTTAACCCTGTCTTCCACCCTGAGCCAGCCTAGGCTGGCAAAATGGGTGGGAGAAAGGTGGGTCATGGGCCCCAATCCGAGGAGTAGCCGAATCAGTTTGTTTTGGGAGGTTTGAAGCTTAGTCTTCAGTGACACTGAGGTGCTGGAGTACCAGGAGGTGCAAGCATAGTCAAAAAGTGGTTGAATCAGGGCCCCAGAGAGGGTCCTGAGGGCCTGAGGGTTGACAAAAGAGGAAACTCTGCCCATAAATTTGGTTCTCTGGTTTACTCTTTTGACCACCTTTGTAGCCATGCTTTCACCTGTCAGGTATTTGTCAAGTACACAACCCAAATAGGTAATCTCTTCTTTGCTAGAGATAATTGTGTCATCGACTTTGACCTTGAAATCATTTACATCCATCTGTCTGAGGGAATGTTTGGTCCCAAAGAGAATGGATTCAGTTTTCCCAAGGTGTAGTGACAGTTTGTTATCGGTAAGCCAAGTACGGATTTTTGAGAGTTCGGAGCTGAGCGCCTCCTCAACTTGCAACTTGTCCTCTCCCGAGATCAGGAGTGCCGAGTCATCAGCGAACAGGAACAATTTGCAGTTACAGGCAGCACTCATGTCGTTAATGTATAGAAGAAACAGTAACGGCCCTAGAATGCTGCCCTGAGGAACCCCACAGCTCACCGGGAGGGATGAGGACATGGTTCCGTTGATGTCAACCACTTGTTCTCTTCCCTCCAGGTAAGATCTCATCCAGTTTAGTGATGTGCAGTCAAAACCAATCGCCCTCAGCTTATCAAGTAAAATTGAGTGGTTTACAGTGTCGAACGCTTTTTGGAGGTCCAACATGACCATGCCGCAGTATTTGCCCGCGTCTACCTCACGTTTGATGTAGTCGGTCAGATACAGTAGGCATGTGTCAGTGGAATGGGAGGTTCTGAAGCCCGATTGGAATTCAAACAACAGTTTATGCTCGCTGAGGTAGCTGTTGATTTGTTCTTGAATTAATCGCTCTACAACCTTTGAGATGGAACAAAGGATGGAAACAGGCCTATAGTTGCCAGGTTCTAATTTGCTTCCTTTTTTATGCAGAGGGATTACTCTTGCCAACTTGAAATCCTGTGGGACGTGACACTGGCTGATGGATAGGTTTGTGATTTGGGCTACTATGGGGGCAATAGCAGTAGCTGCGTCTCTGAGGAATCTGGTGGGGATATTGTCAAGGCCGGTGGCCTTGTTTGGCTGGAGGGCGAGTAGTTTTTTCTGTACATCATCAGCATTTACTGGTTTGAATGAAAAGGAGTCTTTTTTAGCCCCTAGTTTAACATAGTGAGCATGGATGTGGTCAGAGCCGTACAAACCTGAATGCTGAGGAAGTTTGCTTACCAACTGGGTTGCAATGGTGGTAAAAAAGCTGTTAAAACAGTTTGCTACCGCTTGCTTGTCGGTAATGAGCACGCCACTTGAAATAATGCAGATGTTTGTAGCTTTGGTTTGAATTTTGTTGTTGCAGCCCAATTTCTGTAGCGCTTCCCACAGCTTTTGTGGGTGGCTTTTGTTTGCCTCAATGCTTTCATTTAAGAAATTCTTTTTGGCAGTTTTGACCAATTTGTTTGCTACATTTCGTTGATTTCTGCATCTTTCAAGTAGTTGCACATCTTTGCATTTCCTGAACTCAGAGTACATTTTGTTTCTGAGTTTGATTGCATTTAGGATGTCTCCATTCATCCAGGGTTGTGTACGGGCTCTGACTCTCACCACCTTCTTGGGCGCTAGGCTATCAATAACAGACACAAAAGCAGTTTTGAAACCAGTCCAAGACTCCTCAGCCGAGGAGCCACCGAGTACATTTGACCAATCCACTTTCTCAAGAGCTGTTGTGAGAGCTTCTGATGAGTAAGTTTTCACAGCTCTGCAGCTGATCGTGCTATGACAATCAACTACAGATCTGTGAAGCTTACGCGTGCAGAAAATGATGTTATGGTCGCTTAGACTGCATGTCATAGACGTTGTGACATACAAAGTAGGACAAACATTTTAAACAGATAGATTACGCAAAATTTGGCAAACAAACAGGAGACGGGCGCACACCAGTATTGCTGAGGTGCTGCTGACCTTGGTGCTTCCTCAGGAGAATTCCTGAAGAAGACCATTCCAGTTCAAAACGTTGGTTATCATATAATTATTTTGCATTGTAGTACAGCGGCATATACCCCAATACAAGAGGTATTGTGCACTTTTTGAAAAAAGCATGAAACTTTTACCATAGTTAGATGATATCATGAGGTGTATTTTCAGATGTGGAGTCAAGTCAGATTTGACCCCTGAGGCCCGGTAGAGGTCAAATTCTAAATGGCCGCCGAAAATATTGAAAAATGCTTAACTTTGGAACCAAACGCTGTAGAAAAACATTTAAGGTGTCATTTCCCACTAATTTTTGGGTGCCCAGTCAGTTGGTGATACTTTTGAGATCAATAGAATTCAAGAAAATGCATTTATTTTAAGGTCAAGGTAAAAAATATCTAAAAAAAGACAATAAATATTTATTTAATTGTATCCATGTGCCCCAAAATGTTCTTCTATACCTTTGTACTATCTGTTATTATTAACTGTGATGTGTGGTTATTTTATTTTTTATCTAGGATCAGAACTACCTACTATCAGTAGCTAATTACATTAGAGTTGTCAGTAGGGTGGGTGACATGATGAGTAGCCTAGGCTAACATTAAAGTCTGCGGGAGAGACAACTTCTGGCAGGAATATTCTGACATGGATATTCTGACAAACCTCTAACAGGTAAAGTGATTGAATAATTGAACAATATTATTAGTAATCTTCTGAATGTTGTTAAAATTAGTAATTTGTGAGCTAAGTCAGTTGAATGATTGAACACAGTATAGACTTCAGCTTTGCAATGTAAAGGATATCACATCTCTTGATAGCTACAGGTGTACTGTACTTAATAATTCTTGAAGCCAAACTTAGCCCTGAAGCAGCATTCACACTTGCTTGCTAGCTAGCTAGCTGTTAGCCAGCTTTTTCTTTATTCTCTGCTATGGCAATCGACCAGTGCCATGAACAGAATAATGCTATGGTGAAAGGTTCTGGGGGGGAAATTGGATTGACTGGGAATCCAGGAGCACTGAGACGCTGGATGGTAGCTGGGCCAGAGATTGCAAGGATCACTAAAGAGTTTGAAGAACAGGCAACAAAGCAACAGTGTGAACCTAGTGACTCAAGACACCACGAGCAGCAACCTGCAGTACAAGCCACATTCCTGAAGGAGGTCCAAGCACTCGTGACAGTGCTGCAAGAGATGGGAAATCCCTTTCTAGAACACAGCCAGGATCTTCTAGTCATTGACATTGTGGATACCCAAATAGCTGACACTGTAAGAGGAATTGATACCCTTGGTGAGGAGCAGTACAACAAGTTTGTGACTGAAAGGCTGGAAAAGTGTACAACACCTATCACACATCCTCTTCCAAAGAATAAGTTGCCACTGTTCAGCAGGCCACCTGCCAAGGTCAAATCAAAAGAGAAGGCACAACTTGCTGCACTGAAGAGTGACTGTGGTCTTTTTTCAAGGCTGTACATCTCGTGTCAAAAAAGAGATGGAGACATTGAGAATTTATTTTCCCATGAAAACCAGGCAGCACCCCCAGCTCTGTCAAGTGGAGGAAAACTTTGGTTTGGGGTTAAAGCTGATCTGCTTCGCTGCCTGGAGTCAAATCTGCCCGAAAACAAGAGTGTTCCCAAGGCTGATGCAGTTATTCTAGATGGTGCAGCTGTGGTTCAAATGCTGAAACCAAATACATCAAAAACATTCCAAGAGTATGGAGAAACTGTTTTTGCGCCTTACATCTCTGCTCAACTTGATGTAAGTGTTGACCTCGTCTGGGATGTATACCTATCTACCAGTCTGAAAGCCTCAACAAGAGAGAAAAGGGGGAAGGGCGTGAGGAAAAGGGTGGCTCCCCTCAATATGATGCCCAAGAACTGGAAGGACTTCCTTCGATGTGATGGAAACAAAACAGAGTTGTTTTCTTTCCTGTCACGAGAAGCCATTCGTCTGCCTGTCGCACAAGGCAAGGAACTGTATGCAACAGATGGAAGTGGAGTCCTCTGCTCTCCTGCTGACTCATGTGTGGCCTGCCTTGCCCCATGTCTGCAAGAGGAGGCTGACACTCGGCTACTTCTGCATGTGGCAGATGCTGTGCAGAAGGGTTGTAAGAAGGTCACCATGCGTACAGTTGATACAGATGTGGTTGTATTGGCAGTGGCTTCTTTTAGCAAAATGGCTCCTGATGAGCTCTGGGTTGCCTTTGGTGTTGGGCCAAGCTTCCGATACATTGCTATTCACCAAATCGTTGCCACAATGACTCCTGCCAAGTGCCTGACTCTCCCTGTCTTCCACGCTTTCACTGGGTGTGACACTGTGACTACATTTGCTGGCCGAGGGAAGAAGACAGCCTGGGAGACTTGGAAGTCTTTCCCAGAGGTCACTGGTGCTCTGCAGGAACTCCTGGCCATGCCAAGTGAGGTCAGTGAAGGATCAAGGTCACTGATAGAGCGATTTGTGGTGCTGATGTACGACCGAACCAGTGACTGTATGGAGGTAAATGATGCTAGGAAACACCTTTTCTCACAGAAGTCCAGGACTTTGGAGAACATCCCTCCAACCCAGGCAGCCCTTAAAGAGCACATCAAGCGGACTTGCTTTCAGGCCAACCTGTGGAACCAGTCACTGGTCTTGGATCCAAAGATACCAGAGCCATCTGACTGGGGTTGGACAAAAGAATCCACTGGGTGGCAGCCATTCTGGACAGCTCTCCCTGAAGCAGCAAAATCTTGCCATGAGCTGATCCGGTGTAACTGCCAAAAAGGGTGCACTGGACGGTGCACGTGTGTCAAAGCTGCACTTGCATGTACTGATCTGTGTTTTTGTTCGGGAGACTGTGTTAGGGTTTAGTTCTCATCCGAGAACCCCCTAAGGCGAGGATCTGGGGAGGGGAGTCAGCCAGGGGGGCGCCACCCAATACTATACTAGACAGATAGACGGTTAAGAAATTTCAGTACGGTATTTCCATTACGTGATCCTGATATGAAAGGACACTAAGCATGGTCTGTTCGCCGTATCTCCATCCACTGATTGTTTCTGATTGTTTTTTTTGTTTTGTTAAGCAACCTTTGGTTCAATTACAGGTGCTGTATTAATATAAGTTATTATCACAATTATTATTGTCATCATAAAAAAAAAGAAAAGAAAAAAATCACTTGTTACTTTCATTATTTGGGAAATAAACCACCTTTTTGCACCTTTCGCTTCCATTTGTCCGTATAATTTGACCTTGACATTGATCTGAAGGTATTTTCTTGAATTCTATTGATCGCAAAAGTATCACCAACTGACTGGGCACTTAAAAATGACACCTTAAATGTTCTTCTACTGTGTTTGGTTCCAAAGTTAAGCATTTTTCAATATTTTCGGCAGCCATTTAGAATTTGACCTCTCCCGGGCCTCAGAGGTCAAATCAGACTTGACTCCACATCTGAAAATACACCTCATGGTATCATCTAACTATGGTAAAAGTTTCATGCTTTTTTCAAAAAGTGCACAATTTTTTGGTAATCCGCTGTACTATTGTGTCTATGAGTGTGCTCGTGCTGTGTTTTCTTCACTTTTAGATAACGCAATTGGAGCAGCTTTACTGTATGTCTCTAATTTTAGGCGACCTCACTCATTGAGACAGTTACTGACATAGACTTACAAGGTCCTTAATTAGTCTTTCATTTAATTTCTTACAGAAACTGTGAGAGTGCAATTTCCGTCTGCACAAGTGTCGGAGAGCCGAACAATACGCAAGAAATGCAACAATGAGGACCAGTCCAGCAAGGTGTCAAAGGCCATCAACCATCTCAGTGCCTCCGTTTCGGGCTCAGACCACTAAACATGTCTGCTTTTTGTTTTTGTTGGCCCCTTTATATTTAGGTTCTGTTATGTTCACGTTTGTACTCTTTTGAGACGTTTTTGGCATTATGTCAGTGAAAAACCCTTTAAAATGTCAGGAATGGACCAGGAAGCAGGCTTGCAGGTAAAATAAAGGTGTTTATTTCCAGGCCTGGACAACATAAGTGAAAAGCACCAAAGCACCGCGTGGACCTGGTGGTACAAACGGCGACGAGCGCCCATGGGACTATTATGGACTTAGCGCGTTGGGACCCGGCTCACCGGCCGGTCCCGCGGACCCACTCTTAAGCACCCCTCGGCGGGCCTTAAGTGGAGTGGCAGGCCGCGGCCAAAGCACCGCGTGGACCTGGTGGTACAAACGGCCTGGCGGGCCCATGGGACTATCATGGACTCTGCGCCTTGGACCCGGCACAGGCCAGGCCCGGGCCTGGCCCCTGCCGGGCGGGGAGGAGCCTCCGTCCCCGGGCCGGGGACAAGCCTGCTCCTCTGCCCCTGTTCCCGGGCGGCGCCGTCACCCCTGGGAGTGCGGCGTGCTCTGAAAAAGGTTGTTAGTTTAACGTCAGGTACGCCGGGGGGCCACGTGCCGGCCCGGGCATCCCGGACAAAAGGTTGGATCGAGGGTTGACTCTCAATAGATCGCGGTCATACAGCCGCTCTGCTACTTACGAGACCCTGACCCAGAATCAGTGGATCCCGACAAAGTTCACTTGAACTTTTAGCAGCAGCAGCAGCAGCAGCAGAGAGACAGCAGCAGCAGGCCAGGCAGAATGCCGAGAAGCCATAAGATTTGAGTTATAAAAGTTTGCTTTAAAAATATATATTAGGCTGTTAACTGGAAATAGTGGAATTTGGGGACCAATTTTGAGACTTGAGTCTGTGGTCGAGGTGCAAGATCTCCAGGTTAGAGGCAGCCAGGTGCCATAGGGTTTCCGGGCCAGTGGCAGCTGGGAGCAGCCAGGCTCCACCAGGCCACCAGGCTAACAACAGCTGGGAGCAGCCAAAGCTCCACCAGGCCATCCGGCTAGCAGCACCTGAGAGCAGCCAGGCACCACCAGGCCATCCGGCTAGCAGCACCTTAAAGCAGCCAGACACCACCAGGCCATCCGGCTAGCAGCACCTGAGAGCAGCCAGGCACCACCAGGCCATCCGGCTAGCAGCACCAGGCCAGCAGCAGCAGCAGCTGGAGCTAGGAACCACCAGGCCATCCGGCTAGCAGCACCTGAGAGCAGCCAGGCACCACCAGGCCATCCGGCTAGCAGCACCAGGCCAGCAGCAGCAGCAGCTGGAGCTAGGAACCACCAGGCCATCCGACTAGCAGCACCTGGCCAGTAGGAGCAGCAGCTGGAGCTAGGAACCACCAGGCCATCTGGCTAGCAGCACCAAGCCAGCAGCAGCAGCAGCTGGAGCTAGGAACCACCAGGCCATCCGGCTAGCAGCACCTGGCCAGTAGGAGCAGCAGCAGCTAGGCTACACCAGGCCAGCAGCAGCCAGGAACAAACCAGGTCAGCAGTAGCCAGGCAACACAAGGAGACAGTGGGGCTCGCCTTTAGCCCAGATCTGTCTACACCACCAGGGAATCAGTGGGGCTCGCCTTTAGCCCAGATCTGTTTTTACAAACATCATCCTGTGTTTGTTTGGTGAGTGTTAACTGTGTTGATTAATACTGTGATTTTGTGTGTATTAACTGCTTCTTGGAAACATGGCTATGAAACTCCTTCAGAAAGATATGGAGGAGATAAAGGAGTCTTTCAACATGGTGTCTGCCGAAATGGCAATTTTAACAAAGCAGAATTCCACTATAACAGATCTGCTGAAGGAAATTAAGCAGTTGAAACTGAAGAACCTGGAACAAGAGAAGAAAATCGATCAATTGGAGAACAGAGTATCTGATCTGGAACAGTACTCCAGAATCAATGATGTCATAATCTCTGGTCTTGCAGTCAGACCCAAAACCTATCTGGATGCTGTGAAAGGTTCAGCAACTGAGGAAGGTCCAGGTCATGAGAAGACCACTGAGGAGCAGGTTATTGCATTCTTTGAGAGAAAGGGCATTTTTATTGATAGTGGCAATGTTGAAGCTTGCCATACACTGCCAGTTAGGGAGGGGAAGGGCAAGCCTGCCATTATCATGCGTTTTGTAAACAGAAAACATAAAGTTGATCTTCTAAAACAAGGAAAGAAATTGAAAGGGTCTGATGTTTATATTAATGAGCACCTCACTAAAAGAAATGCTGACATCTGCTGGCAGGCGAGGCAACTCAGGAAACAGGACAAGATTCAATCCACCTGGACTGTTAACTGTAAGGTTTTCATCAAACCAGTTGGTGCACCAGAAAACTCAAGGGGTCTGTGTATCAAGAGCATGGACCAACTTGATAAGTTTAAATAAATATGTATGTGTGCATCTCTGAAGGTTGGGTTGTTCTTGTATTGAGACGAACTGAGAAGCATGATGCTTAAACTACCAAAAAAGGGGTTAAGAATAGCTCACATTAATGTTAATAGTTTGAGAAATAAAGTTGAAGAAATATCTACCTTGATAAATGGGGAAAATATCAATATACTTGCTATTTCAGAAACACACTTAGACGATTCAATTACAGATATGGGAGTAAACATATCAGGCTATAACATTTTTAGAAATGACAGGAATATTTTTGGGGGAGGTGTAGCAATATATATACAAAGCCATATTCCAGCCAGGGTTAGATCTGACTTGATGGTTCTGGGTATTGAGGCTCTTTGGTTGGAGGTACATCTTGCTCATTGTAAACCGTTTGTGATTGGCTGTGTCTATAGGCCCCCAAGCTCAAACGTACAATATTTAGAAGAATTATGCTCTATGCTGATTAAGGTAACAGATATGGCTAAAGAAACATTTGTCCTAGGCGACATAAATATTGATTGGCTGTCTGAATCATGCCCATTAAGGAAAAAGTTGAATGCCACTGCACTCATTTGCAATTTAACTCAGATGGTGAACAAGCCAACTAGAGTGTACTGCAATGATGCTGGGCATACATCTGCAACCTGTATTGACCATATATTTATTAATAACACAGATTTGTGCTCCAAAGCAGTATCTGTCTCTGTGGGGTTCACTGATCATAATATTGTGGCTATTGTAAGAAAAACTAAAACTCCAAAAGCAGGGCCTAAAGTACTGCATAAAAGATTATATAGAAGGTTCTGTGAAAATGATTTTATTAAAGATATTGAGAATGTTGCGTGGAATAGGGTGCTGGCATTAAATGGAGTTGAAGAAGCTCTCAAGTTATTTAATGAATTATTTCTGTGCGTAGCAGATAGGCATGCCCCATTAAGAAAATTTACAGTGGGCTCTAGTAAAGCATCATGGATTGATGACGAGCTCAGACAGTGTATGCGTGAAAGAGATGAGTTGAAGAAAGCTGCTATAGATTTTAAAGGATCTGAGAAATGGCAAATGTATTGCATAATGAGGAATAAAGTCACAAAGTTAAATAGAAAGAAGAAAAAGGCATATTATCAAAATCAAATTCAGGAGAGGAAGAATGATGGCAACAAACTTTGGAAAACTCTAAATGAAATCATGGGCAGAGGCAAGAGTAATTCACCTTCTTTCATTGAGGTTAATGGAAGTTTTTTAACAAATGCGAAGGATATTGCAAACCACTTTAATGATCATTTTACAAATAAAGTTGATAAGTTGAGGAAGGACACGGGCTCTCCCAGAGTTAGTGGTAAGTCGCATGAAATAATATCCAACATTATTATGAGAAACAAACAGTGTGTTTTTAAGTTTCAACCAATAGGAAATGATGATGTGAAAAAACTGCTTGATGGGTTAAACAATGATAAACCAGCTGGTATGGATAATGTTGATGGACGGTTACTTAAAGTTGTTTCTAATATAATTTCATTGCCAATATGTCATATCTTTAACTTGAGTCTGCAGGAGGGGTTATTTCCACAGATTTGGAAATCTGCTAAGGTTGTACCTCTTCCGAAAAATAAACGTGAGGGTTTTTCAGCTGTCAATAGCAGACCCATTAGTATTCTACCAGTATTAAGTAAGCTAATGGAAAAAGTTGTTTTCGAGCAGGTACTTTATTATTTTTCAATTAATCAATTAAATTCTGAGTTTCAGCATGCATATAAGTCAGATCACTCTACGTGTACAGCCCTGACAGATATGGTGGACAAATGGTTATCTTATACAGACATACAAATGAAGGTTGGAGCTGTTTTACTAGACTTTAGTGCAGCATTTGATGTTGTAGATCA
>NC_137605.1:58425479-58497979 GCF_963280865.1 Gymnoscopelus braueri | reverse complement strand
ATGTGCTTTGGGAAGGAGTCCTTAGGCAGCAGTGATGTGTTGTAATTAAGACATTGAGATGAGACTATACCAGCACATTGGGTTTGTAACCTTCCACCTGTAAGGCTTGAGACAGGGGGAACTGGACTACAAAATACACCAGGCAGTGTTTACAGAAAAAATAAAAGCATTGCTTAAATCAGAAGGAATGATGACATTAAGAGCAACCAGGAGATAGCATTTGCATTTGCATTCCAAAACCAGTGTTGACTGTGCTGATGGATGCTTGGAGAGCCTTTTCAAAATCTTCATAAGTCTTGAAATGGCCTGGAAGACGGAGGGTCTGGAAGCATGTACGGGATATTGGGAACTGCCCACTCATGACCTCCACTATGAGCACCCCAGGCCCAGGGAGGACCTCCCAGCCAGTCCAAAACTTCAGAAGGTCATCAAGAGAGTCTGCTGGAGCTAGACGAAAAAAAGGAAAGCTTACTAATATGCGTTTAATTATTATCATACCTTCATATTAATGAAACAACATTTCAGTTTTACTGTCTGCAGGAAAGAGTAACCATCACAAACTGAAATCTTTGAAACCATGTGTGTAATATAATGGTAACTGATCAAGGTGATTTGGAAAATGATGGGCTTGGTTGCTGTTCAATAAGTTTCAGCCCAGGTACAATTTTTAATAATTTCATCACAACTTTAGAACTACCCACTGAGCATTTTTCGGTCTATTAGCCGTTTAAATGACGTCTAAACGTCACCTAGCCGTCTAGGCTAAATCCGGTTTATGAGTGGTCTAGAATTGAAAGTTTTTTCAACGTCTAAACCTAGCCTAGACGTTGTTTCAACGTCTTTTGGACGGCTAGATATAAATATATAACCGTTCAAATGACGTTGAAAGAACGTCTAGGCTTAGCCTAGACGTTGAAAAAACTTTCATTTTTAGACCACTCATAAACCGGATTTAGCCTAGACGTTATTTAGACGTCTAATAGCCCGAAAAATGCTCAGTGGGTTAAACCCTATTATAGACTATATACGTTGTTTAGACGTCATGTAAACGTCTATTTAATAAGGATATTAATATACTTATAATTAAATCATGTTTAAATAACATCTAAACAACTTGTAGGCATTATATACCTTTAAGATATATCAAATTATTCACACGAAACCTATATTAATGCATTTAAATACCTCAATTTTAATGCAGATCCAGGTTCTCTACAAAAAAAATACCTGATGGACCAAATTTAACCCGTTTTGCTTACCTTTGTAGAAGTGTAGTCCCATGTTCTGATAATTTGTTTACATTATGTTGTTATCTTTCAGGATCTTTTAAATATGTTGCAGTGTGACACTAATGTCATGCTACTCTTTATTGTACCACTGGATAAAAACTTTTTTCTTAATGTTAACATTGATCTACTCTGAACATAACTATCCTTCAACTGTAATTTCAATCACAATACATATTTCAACAAAAAAAATACCAAAGCTTGTACAATCGGTCTTTAATTTCTGCACCTCTTAATGCTTTAAGCCATTAACACCCGTCATGTTAGATTTTAAACACTTTAACACATCTTATACTTGAGCTATTCAAAAATAGCAGATCTACAAGCTCATAGCACGGCACTCGGCGCTAGTCGATCTGCTATATTTTTGTTTTAACAATATTGAACATTTTTGCAAATCTTTGAATGTATGTTTTACCTCAAATCTTTGCTTTGCCTAGACTTGATACACACACACACACACACATATATATATATATATACACACACACACATACACAAAGATTTGCAAAAAAAAAATTTTACTCTCCAAAAAATAGAAGATCTACAAGCTCTTAGCGCGGCACCGAGTTCCGCGCTATGAGCTTGTATATCCAGGGTCCCCACACATTTTTAGCAATGAATTTCCAAAACTTTTCCAGAATATTTAGCCCAATTTCCAGGCCTATATAACAATCATTCAGCGCAATAATGTGTCTCTTACTCCTATGTACAATGCCCAAAGATAGGCAGTGTAGCAAAAATAAAGCATAGAATGGTACAATTCCATTCAAATTTCGTGCAAAATTAGGGCAACACAATTGAGACATACATTAGGCTGCCATCACACAGCCCGTTTGGCGAAAAACTACTTATGTTACATATTTCGTGTAATGTTATACATGTTTATGAAAATGTTTTGTGTTAACAAAATCAATAGCCAAAAACAATGCATAGCCAAATATTTTTTCCAGGACCCTTGATAAATTCCAGGACCTTAGATCAATTCCAAACCTTTTCCAGTACTGGATTTTTTAAATTTCTATTCCAAAATATTTCCAGGAATTTCCTGTATATCTGCTATTTTCTGAATAGCCAAAGAAATCTTAAGTGACACAGATGCGTTCCCTATCTTAATGGGATAAACAACCATAAAAGACAAGTTTTAACAAAATGTTTTGACCAAATAATAACATTGATTTGCTTCAAGGCGTTGCCCTCTTCTTGTATCCCCCTCCACCACTTCTACCAGGCGCCTGCTTGAAGTGGTCAGAGATGGCAGCGCTCACCAGGTTCTCCATTGTCTCTCTGAATGTCTTCTGAACGGCTTCTGCAGTCAAAACAATGACATATAACTCTCATACACACACGTGTACAACTTGAATAAGCAATCAACAAATAACTAGCACTGACAAAGTTATTTTTACCATTGATGACAGAAAGATAGAAGGTAGTGCTTTTGAAAGCTCTCTCCTGCTGTCCGACACCATGCTAGTAGAAATTAGTCATCAGGCCATTGGTGAAAAGTCTGAAACAAAAAGAAAATGAGAAGCTAAATCGTCAATGGCATACTATGTTGATATGAAACAGCATAATGTTGATATGAAACAGAAATAATAAATAATACACAGTGGGAAATGATAAATAATACTTCCATTCTTACTTTTCTCCGACATGGGAAACTGAAATAAAGAAACCTTGTGACAGTCTGCCTGTGATTTAGGATGTGAGGCTTTACTTTAGCTGGTGCAGATCTTAATAAACAACATTACTTGTTTTACAAGTTCAACATCATCATCCCTACCCAATTACATCTTTGCCACAGTAAGATGACTTCCAAACTTTATAAAAAGGTACCTTTTGGAATCCTGTGAATGTTTCTCCTCTGAGTTCTGATAAGATTTCCTGTTGGTGAAAGACAAGGCAATTACATGTCATACTTGCTACTTACTGTTGGGGGGAGAAAAGAAAATTAAACATCTTACTTGCACCATTGCAACCTATTTTGCTCACTGCTACAGTCAATTTAAATTTACCTTGTGGTGTTATTTATTCATTGGGGCTGGAGTAAGGCTTCTATTCACTGTTGGGGGTAAAGGAAATAAATTAGACATAGTCACCGTTATGATCACTCCTAGACTCAAAATCTACCTTGTGTAGGTAGTCCTTGCTCCATTTCATCTTGGAGTAAGGCTAAGATTCTCTGTTTGGTGGGGGTACTTACTCATCTCACTTACAAACTCACCATTTATATCACTGGAAAACTCAAATAAATTGTACCTTGTGGTTGTGGAGTCCTGGCACTGCTTTGGCATACGCCTATGATACACTGTTGGGGAGAAAACAAAGTAAATTACATGTCATAATTACACCATCACTATTGTGCTCACAGCTATAGCAAATCAAATTCTACATTGTGTAGTCCTGACTCTTGCTTGGACTGGACTGAAGCCACAATTCACTGTTAGGGGTGGAAGACAGTGAAATTACATATCCAACATAATGTTTTCAATGTCATCTCCAAATATCTCCACTTAGCCATCTACACATACCTACATATATGTACATATCTACACATAGATCTGTGTCCTCAGTCCATTCAGGGCAGCTTGAGCAAGCAGTGTATTGCTGTGATCTGTTTGAAAACAATGACATTATTAATTTCACAGCTTGTCTCAGCCCCATATAGCAGTACTGACTCCACTGTAAATGGATCCACAACAGCACTGTTCCTCCGTAGCCTGGCCAAAACAAAATCTAGGTGGCTTCTGCAATGAACATATAAACGAATTAATTAATTCTAAGATTGGGAGTATCAATAGCAGAGGTTATGTAATCTAGAGTGTACACTGTACAGCTTGAAAATTAAATAATACATTTTTAGCCCTGACAATTACTGCAACATCACCCGTTTTAAATACAGTTGTTGATGTAATGGTGATGTCTTTTTGAACTTCCTTTCCCTTGTTGACATCCTCCATTCAAATTAAAGTGTGTCATAGGTGAGTAAAGAGTCCAACAACACTGGAATGACTCTTAACTAGTGTTGCGATTATTAGAAACATGCATTTCTACAGGATATAAGACATTTTAGTTTGTAAGTCATGTCATTCAATTGAATGTACAAGTGGCCAATACAAAGCATAATGCTCCATTCTGATTGTTACTGTGAGCACATTAACTTTGTAGGAATTTGCTACATCTCAACATATGTGATACGAGAGGCTCCTGGTAACTATAATAGCAGTTAAATTCAAATGTACAATTTTGCTGAACTACCAAGGAGACATAACATGTTTGTTGTAAACACCTTTGTGGTGTTTACAGCCTATTGCTAGTAAGACCTGGTGTTGAGGTGTGGATAGGGGCTGTCAACGTGGTATTCTGTGGGCAGTGTGTATAGTTTAAAAACAATCTGTAGAGTTTAGTTGTATAACTATCTAAACATTGGCACAACATCCACCACAGGACATGACAGCGTGGTTACATAATATAGCCAAACTCACATGTTTCCATTACCCTTTGCCATTTGTGTTCCTGAAACAAGATTGACAAAAAAAGACATTTTTATGGCCTAATATATCACATGTAGTCCTCACAAGAGGTGATAGCATTAACATTGGATATCACCAGTAGTGACAAGTAGTCTACACATTCTCTGAAATTAATTTGTTGTTTTGGTGTCACTTTAAACAGAAGAGATCTATAAATACACGGACAGTCACTTTGTTCCAATTAAAAATAGTTAAAAAGAGTAAATAAACTAAACATTTCACAACATGTTGGTACATGTTAGCCTGCACATTGTTAAAGAACAATAATTTATTACACTGTACCATATTCAACAAGGTTCACTCCAATTGGAACAAAATAAAAGATTATACACAATTTATGTTCCGTGGTTTTACTCCTTGCAGTAAAGTAGTGGATCTACAAGCTCACACCGTGATGCAGATGCAAAGCGTTGAGCTTGTAAATCGACGTTCTTCACGGACTGCTAAAGTTAGCTGCTGGCTTTAGTTAGCTGCATCTAGCAGCTTAGCTAGCTAGCTGCAGCAGCTAGCAGCTTCCTTTAGAAGTTATAAGCTTGCAAGCGGCTTAAGAAAAGTTTTAAAATCAATAAGCAAAGAACACTCACCTCTATAGTCGTATTGCCATTTAAATAATTAAACTTCATGGTGATGAACATCGTGATAACTCGCATGAAATGTATCTATTTGTGAGTGTTTACTGTTTGTCGTCCGCAACCGGAACCACTAATGTTGCCATGTCTCGTGAGAAAATCAGAAAACCAACCTCCGAAACCAATCTGCGGTTTACTGTTGCTGTGAAGCCCAGTGTTGCCAAGTCTCGTGAGAGAAATAAGCAAACCGAACTACAAAGACAATCTGCGGTTTACTGTGGAAAGTCTGGTGACGAGAGGTTAGCGGTTTACTGCTTGGCTTTCACTCGTTCCTCAGTATTTTATATTAGCCTATCACCAATACTGCAAACTGCCGTTATTTTTTATATTTATGCATTTAAAAAAAAATATTTGCATATATCACCATTAATGCAAACTGCATTATTTCGCTATTATAGAGCACCGAAGTCCTGACGTGACTCGTTCATCCCCAGGTTTGCGGAAGTAATTTCTCTATGGAGAATAACATTGGGTCATCTTAGAATCGTCTCATATAAGAATTGTGGTCCAAAAATAAACACCGCGTGTCGGCGTTATTGTCAGGGAGGGGGTTCTGTATCGTTTATGATAGTCAGTCACTTATATTTGATACAGTCTGTTTCTGGCGAAAATGTAACTAATTCGGCGGAAGTAACATTAGCGTTTTCTCACCGTCAGTTGATGCTTCATATCCATAAGAGTCAACACGCCGTGGTCATTTGTTTATTTTTGGAACACAGTTCTTATTTGACGCGATATTAAATACGTCTATGGGATTCAGAACGGGGGTGGAAAACTGCGAACCAGGTAGACAAACAAAGGATGTGTAAATGACGTCAGACTTCGGCGGTCTATAGTGAGATTTAATAATTTCTATTGTTAGCATCCTAAAATAAACGATTTCAAACAACATGAAATTAAGTAAATGTCATGGTTTAAAACTGGTCTAAATGTAGACGTTGATATATGGTTTTGATTTAAACGTCTAAATCTAGGCTAAATTCAAACTATACTGTATATTGATAAATGCTATTCAAATTATTTTAGTCCAATATTTGGAGATCAAGTGCAGCTTACAGTTGTTTTTTTAATCAAAGTTTTCAAACAACATGACTAAAAAAATAAGTAAATGTCATGGTTTAAAACTGGTCTAAATGTAGACGTTGATATATGGTTTTGATTTAAACGTCTAAATCTAGGCTACATTTAAACTATACTGTATATTGATAAATGGCTATTCAAATTATTTTAGTCCAATATCTGGAGATCAGTTGTGCAGCTTACAGTTGTTTTTTTTAATCAAAGTTTATGGAATAATGGATTAAATTCAATCGTCTAGATTCGGTCTATAATACGACCGAATCTAGACCGGTGAAATGAGGTCTAAACAAAAACCAGACGTCTAAAAAACGACTATGGCTCACTGGGTAGAGCATTTATCTACAGATTGAGAGGTAATAGCAATGATATCTGAAGTACAATAATTATGGCCGAGCATCTAATGTCCAATCCGGGGTACCGTCTGTTATATTGTATTAACATACTCTACCATACAGATTAGATAGTAAATCCTATATTGTAGCTTTAAGCTGGAAGCCAATGTAAAGGAGGGAAAGAAAAACTAAGTCGCCAGCCGCATGATATAATGTAGACCAGCGTTTCTCAAAGTGGGTGCCGTGACCCAAGTCCAGGGGTGCCGCATAATACTTTGATAATATTTGGAATTGATCAATATCACTTCAGTTTAACCACTTAGACCCTCTAAAGGTCTACTTAGTAAAAACAGACCTGAGTTGCACCGTACTTTGTGCGTTCTTTTTCAATCCAAATCTCTTCCCCCAAAATAGCAGATCTACTCGTAGAACTTGTAGATCTGCTCATTTTGGTGTATGTTCCCTCCAGAAAAAGTGCTGGTGTTCAAGTGGTTAAACGTCAAGTATTAAGTTATTATTTATCCTAATGGAAACAGATATTCTCTCAAGATTGTCTTGTGACATATTGTATCTTAGAGGGAAATATTTACGTAGTGTAATATGAGAAATGTAAGGAGCTACACAGTAACAATGTAATTCAGGGGTGCCGTGGATGAAAACGTTATTTACAGGGGTGCCCTGAGACAAAAACGTTTGAGAACCACTGATGGGGGACAGTAACCCTCTTAAAACGTATCTATATGGACATGATATACCTGTTTCAATGAACTGCCTAAGGTAGGTTCCAATCCTTGATCTCGTTTCAAGTGGATAGTCCTCGTCCTCTTCCCATCCTCAGTTGCTGATGGCCAGGTGATCAATCATGACCTAGTTGTCACAGAAATTTGACATTAAATTAAAAGACAGATCAATACATCTCAGGAGGAACAAATGAATGAAGTCAGTACAACTTCATAGTGAAAGTATTTAGGCTGGAGGCTGCTCAGTGCTACATCATGTTCTTCTACAGAAGTTTAGCTATAGTTTTGACCTCTAATTTGACCTGGTACTTCCTTCAGCTGAGCTCACAACAACACCAAAATAGCGCGCATTCTTTATGACGTCTCCTAACGTGATGACGTTTAGGCTATCTTGTAGCTGTCATTGGCTGAGCAGTCTGCCAATCCCTTGTGAGCGTCAGTCATTGGCCGAACGCTGTTGGCCCCACCCAGCCCAGTAAATACAAAATGTGATTGGAATGGACTTCAAACGGCCCCGCCTCTGGTCCCGCCTCCGCTCCCCCCCGCCTCCGTGCGAGGTTTCGAGTAGCAGAATGCTTCAGTTTCAGCACATGATGACATGCATGCCTTTGCCTCTGCTGCTGCTGCGTGCGTGCGTGTGTGGGCGCGCGCGCGTGTGTGTATGTGTGTTTGTGTTCAGAGATTTGAGGAGAGTGTGCTGCTGTGTGTGTGACGCTGAATCACAGTTTCAAAATAAAGTTTAACCATTGAATTTTTTTTTCAGTCTTTCAACAATAAAGTTGCTAGTTTCAAAAACGATTCCCATTTAAAAGGTTTCTAACATGGAAAACAAAATAATACCCAAGGAGAACAGTGCCAAAATGCATATTCTGAAAGTGTGTTTGTGACCAATTTGAAACTCTGAAAAGGTGTTGACGAAACACTGTAAAATGTGTTTGCGAACACTTTCAGGCTGAAAGTGTTTCACACTTTTCTTTCTTTTTTTTCCTTATGTTGCAGACAAAGATACAAAAACATGACATTTTGTACGACATCTTATTCTCCCAATCCCCAACCCTCCCCCCAAGGTCATGACAAGACAAATGACAAGACAAAGAATGAAAAAATAATAATGATAATCACTTGACAATAAAGAAAAGGACAAGACAGACAAACAAACGAACAGACAAACCAAACAGTTTAACTCTTAACAAAGTATGTTGTTCCTTTCAGGTCAGTTTAGACAGTTATTATTGTTGAAAGCAATAAATAAAAATAAAGTATATATATATTTCGTATCCAGCCGTCTATATCTTGTATGCCTCCAGCCAGAGGTCAACAGAGTCAGATTTGTTGGGCGTTATCAATTATATAAGGGGGTGTGTATTTAAGTGAAAGGTATGTTTTCAACAAATTCTATAAAAGGGGTCCAGGTTTTAATGTATCTAACTTTGGAGCCACCACGATTATATCTCAATTTCTCCAAAGGTATCATAGTGAGTACCTCTTTGACCCACTGTTGAAATGAGGGAGGTTTCTCTGATTTCCATTGTCTAAGTATCAGCCTGCGAGCCATCAGCGTCGTGAACGCTACGGCATTTGCTTGGAGACCCGTGAGCCGTTCCCCGATTGGAGACACCCCAAAGACGGCAATCACCGGACAGGGATCCACCACTCCACCACCTATATAAGAGATTGCTTCAAAAATCCCTTCCCACAATCTGACTAATGAGTTGCACGACCAAAACATGTGGCCCAGCGTGGCTGGTTTGTGCTGACATCTCGGACACCCAGCCTCAAAGCCAGGGTAAATCTTGGCTAATTTATCATTGGAATAATGGAGTCTATGTGTGACTTTAAATTGGATAAAGCTGTGTCTTATACATAAAGAGGTAGTGTGTATACGTTTCAAGCAATCAGACCAGGTTTCCTCTGAGAGTGTGACTCCCAGATCCGACTCCCACGCCAGTTTAGTGTTGTCAAAGGAGAGAGGATTTATGTCCTGTATTATATTATAGATCTTTGTTACATTCTTTTTCCTTAAGGGATGGAGTTCGAGTATTGTATTTGTAGCATTTTTGGGTGGTGAGGAAGGGAACGGGAAGTGTTTTTGAGCAAAACTGCGCACCTGCAGATATCTAAAGAAGTGGGTTTTCGGGATGTCATTGTCCTGCTGTAACATTGCAAATGAGGCAAATGAACCCTCAATGAAGAGGTCTTCGAAATAAACCAAGCCAGATTTATGCCAAATCTTAAAAGCCGCATCGTTCTGTGATGGGGGGAACAGGTGATTGCCAACCAATGGAAGGAGCGTGCCTGCCTTGTTGAGGCCAGAGTGTTTCCTGAATTGGAACCATATTTTAATAGTGTGTTTAACCACCGGGTTTACACCCTGTAGGGCGGAGCCAAAGGGCAAAGGACAGCTCAAGGCAGAAACCAGTGGGATTGACAAATCAGAATTGAGTTCCATCGAGACCCAAGCTGGTCCCTGACCAGTCTCATGCATGGAAAGCCAATAATTCAATTTGGACATATTAGCTGACCAATAGTAAAACAAAAAGTTCGGCAAGCCCATTCCCCCCTCACATTTAGGCATCTCCAGGCTAGCTCTTTTAATCCGTGGAACTGAATTGCCCCAAATAAAAGTAGTAATATGACTGTTCAATTTCCTAAACCAAGCTTTGGTAAGTAAGATGGGTATCATTTGAAATAGGTATAGGAAACGCGGCAGTACTGTCATTTGACCGTATTCACCCGACCAGCCAATGTAATAGGGAGGAGCGACCATCTTTGGAGATCTTGCTTGGTGCGTTCCAATAATAACTTGAAATTCAAATCATATAGATCTTTAAATGACTGAGTGACTTTGATACCTAGGTAGGTGAAGGATTGACGCTCCAATTTAAAGGGGAAGTTACTGTAATCAAGGGATGTTGCCAGATCATTTATAGGGAAAAGTAAGCTTTTAGAGAAGTTTAGTTTGTAACCTGACAGTCTCCCAAAACACTGTAGAAGCTGTATGAGTTCCGGTATGGATGTTAGAGGGTTAGATATGTAAAGCCGGAGGTCATCTGCGTACAGAGATACCTTATGTGATAGGTGACCTCTCGTAATGCCTGCTATATTGTTTTGCTTTCTCAGAGCCACAGCTAGCTGTTCAATGGCTAAATCAAATAGGTATGGGGAGAGGCTGCAGACCTGCCGGGTCCCTCTGTGTAGTGTGAAGTAGTCTGATCTAAGGGAGTTTGTGCGTGCTGAGGCTGTGGGTGAGGTATACAGAATTTTGATCCAAGTGATAAACGACGGGCCGAATTCCATTTTATCTAAGACTCTAAATAGGTAGTCCCACTCCACGCTGAGCTGTGCGACTTCCTGTTGTAGGACTGTGATGTCGTCTGAACACGTAGAAAGGCTCCCCTCCACGCCGACCACAGTAGTTTTCAGCGTGGCTAGCTCTATAGCAACCGAGCTAATGTGAGACTGTAAGCCCGTTTCCACGGCGGCAACACTTGTTTTAAGTCCCGCTATCTCTTTATAAATTGCATCTCTGATTTCAGACTTAACAATGTCACCAATGTCTCCACGTAGCGACGTAAGCAGCATCTCTCTGAAATCAACGGATGCCAGGGCCGCAACCGCGTCTTCCCCAGTAGAGCTAGCATGGGAGCTCGGGGATCCGCCCGGTGTACTAGGCCTCGGTGTGGCTTCGCCACCATGGCGAGACCCACGTCGCCCCTTCGCTGTCATTATGCACACGCAATGGATCTGTTGGTCCCTTTTAGTGAATTGTGACACCCACAACAATAGGTAGAAGTGAAATTTTAAACGGAATTGCCTTTTTAAAGCATATTTTGTTGAAAAGTTCTGGAGAGCTCAGCTAAAACACGTCTACTCCATAGCTTGCTCTCTGGCGCCCCCTATCAACACTTTTTTTCAAAGATTCAAAACCAGTTTTCAGTCTTGCAAATCATTTTCAAGCCTTTTGGACCCTTTATTTTAAGTCAGAAGTTTACAAGGTTTCACACATGTAAAACAAAATAATACCCAAGGAGAACAGTGCCAAAATGCATATTCTGAAAGTGTGTTTGTGACAAATTTGAAACTCTGAAAATGTGTTGGCGAAACAATGTAAAATATTTGTTCAGAGTTTTGAATTTTGTTTTCGGCCTATCAACACTTTTTTTTCGAAGATTCCACAATTTTTTCAGAGATTCGAAACAAGTTTTCAGTATTGCAAAAAAAGTTTTTCAAGGTTCTGAAACCTTTATTTGAAGTTAGGACTAATGGCAGTGATCTGATCCCATACCCACTGTCCCCCCTCCCAAAGCCGTACCCAAGTGTGTTTCTAGAATGTAGAGGGAAGTCCTGGCTTCAAGTATGCCAAGTTTTAAACCTCTCAGAGCTTCCATTGTAAATCTACATGAGTTTATATGCCTCAACCCCCAGACGGCCAGGCTTTATTTTTAGTTTGGGGTGTATAACTTTATATCAATTTCACCACTTTTGCAGTAAAATATTTTTATACAACAATCCATTTCATGTATGGGAGGCCTTAGAGATGAAGAAAAACTATGTTGTGTTTGGTCCTACCTCCGGGAGGGGTATCTCAAAAACTAAAGCCCTTTTTGGCTGTTTGTCACAGGCCTACATGTTCTGGGGAGACCAGACAGCCTCCTCGACAGGATGTGTGCATTAGCATAACCTGTTTTGGCTTGGTAGATCAATTCACTTCAAGATCCCCTCCCCCTTACCTAAAATCTCCCTCTCTCTCTTACCACGGCCATTTGAAAATAGCCGATCTACAAGCTAGATCTGCAACTTTTTAGTACTTTTACTTTTGGTACTTTAAGCATATTTTGATGCCAATACCTTTGTACTTTTACTCAAGTAACATTGCACTGTTTCAGCTGGAAGTGAGATGCCCCATTCTGTGTGTAGTGTGTTTGCATCTCATACAGCCATTACGTCAACTGTATCGGTACGGTAGTCCAGTGGTTAGTGAAATGGTTCTCTAAGGTTGGAGGTCAGGGGACGATACCCACTTGGGTTGCGCAGAACCTTGGGAAAAATGTTGAGGTGTGTTTTACTTCTACTCCACTACATCTGCAGAGGCAAATAGTGTACTTTTACTCCACTACAATTATTTGAAAACTTTAGTTACTTTGCAGATATAAATTGTTATACTATAAAACATACATATTAACCACTTTAGCCCTATTTTATACCACGGCCATTTGAAAATAGCCGATCTACAAGCTAGATCGGCTACTTTCAAACATTTTAGTACTTTTACTTTTGGTACTTTAAGTATATTTTGATGCCAATACCTTTTTTACTTTTACTCAAGTAACATTGCACTGTTTCAGCTGGAAGTGAGATGCCCCATTCTGTGTGTAGTGTCTTCTAATCTCATACAGCCATCATGTCAACTGTACCGGTAGTTTAGTGGTTAGTGACATGGTTCTCTAAGGTTGGAGGTCAGGGTACGATACTTGTTTGAGTTGCTTAGAACCTTGGGGAGAATGTTGAGGTGGTTTTTTTTACTTTACTGGAGTATTACTGCACTTTTACTTCTACTCCACTACATCTGCAGAGGCAAATAGTGTACTTTTACTCCACTACAATTATTTGAAAACTTTAGTTACTTTGCAGATATAAATTGTTATATTATAAAACATACATTTTAACCACTTTAGCCCTATTTTATACCACAGCCATTTGAAAATAGCCGATCTACAAGCTAGATCGGCTACTTTCAAACATTTTAGTACTTTTACTTTTGGTACTTTAAGTATAGTAATCTTGTTTACCAATTTAAATACTGTAGGCCTATCTTTAAAGTGGCAATATGCATACAGTACATCCATAAAATGCAGGTTTACAAGTGCCAAAAAGTGATTACAACTTCTAATTGTTGACTGAAAGATGTTATTGTATTGAGTTTTTTCCTGTCCTGGGAACTTGTTTCCACAGAAAGTTATATTTGACTACTTTTCAATATCTATGAAATTTAAAGATTACAGCTCACTCAATGTACCCATTGAAATAACTTTAAAGGGCTAATCTAACACATGATTTTTTTTTAATGTTTCATTCCTGAGGGTTATATTTAATAGCCCACTGAGTGCAATTTACCAAAATACATCTTGATAATATAACCCATACAATTATTTGTTTCACTTCTCAACAAGTTCAGCTTCAATTGCAGCTTCTATCTGTTGACTGAAAGCAGCCCTGTCTCAAATAGACACAACATGCCTGTGTCTGGGCATTAGTTGCTCTCTACCGCCATCTAGTGGCACCACATAGAAAAAAGCGGTACCACAAAAATAGGTGGTACCACAGGGGCACCAGAGGGGTACCACCCCTGACATTATCAAGGTACAACCACTGTAGCAACAACACGCCCACGGGCACGCCTCCACGCGCAAATAACGGTGTCGGCATAATGGGTGACGGGTAGAGCAGGTGCTACAATAACATTTTGGGGCAGGGCAGCTCCATTATCCGTATTTCACAGGTTTAGGGTAGGGTTTAGGCTGGGGGAGCTGGCGGTGAATAGCGGCCTATATCAGTGAACACCTCTGATAAGTATAGCAGAACATTTCCTGAAACAGTCTGTAACATATTGTATACTGTGATTACTGACAGTAGGTGAGCTGTCCTAATGTAGTAGCAACCCCACCACCCACAAACAGATATCCACAAGTTTCCAGCGGAGTGGGTGTCAGTTCCGGTTGTAGGCTATACATATGCAGTGCCTCCGACGGATATGTCCCCCACCAGGCTTGTGCATAGGGCAGAGATGTCCACGAGTCTCTGAGCTCGAGTCCGAGTCAAGTCTCAAGTCTTTGAGGCTCGAGTCGAGTCAAGTCTCAAGTCTTTGAGGGTTGAGTCGAGTCGAGTCCGAGTCAAGTCTCGGGTCTTTGAGGCTCGAGTCGAGTCGAGTCTCAAGTCTTTGAGGCTCGAGTCGAGTCGAGTCTCAAGTCTTTGAGGGTTGAGTCGAGTCGAGTCCGAGTCAAGTCTTTGAGGGTCGAGTCCGAGTCAAGTCTCGAGTCTTTTTAAAGTCTTTTTAAAAAAAAAAAAAAATGGGGGGGGGGGCATAGATTTAAAAGTATAGACGGGTCATAATAAATCACATTAGATTCACAGATTAGAGATTTTATGTATTTTCCCCACAATTTATTTTCATTCAAATGAAATGTGATTGAACTTGCACTAATAATGACTTTAGTTGATTTTTCACTCTTTAAAATATAGTATTTCTTAATTATTAATAATTACAGCTTGTAGATTGGCTATTTTCATGATTTTTAATTGTTTTTAAATAATAATAAAAAAGGAACATACAAGATTTCCACCCGACAGCGATAATATATAGCCAGTATGGTTCTGTATCAGTATATGAGTCAGTTTTTGCAGATTTCATTCTAATTGGCTACTATGCCTGCATATGAATTTCATGGGCCTGGGTAGGTCACCCTGGCTTGGCGGAGATATGCCCTGTTGCGCACACTCGACTCCGCACAGCAGTCCAACAGCAGAGCAGGTGAAAGCAATTCACTTAAACGAGGGCTGTGTTGCGCACCAAAAAACTGTCTAAATGTGGATCCCCAGTTCAAATATGATTCTTTTGGGGGGTCACGGCCTGAAAAGGTTTGAGAACCACAGCTTTTATGCAGTGAACATTACATGAGCGTAGCGTTTACCGTGGTGAAGTGTTGAATATTCACCCAGCTGGGTTTAACGAAATGAAAATCTGATGTTTCCTAAACGTGCTGTCACAGATGATCCGACCATCTTATAAAAAATGTAAGCATATGCCAAGATAACTGAGGTTATATAGCTGATTCTGAGCTAAACATATTTGTTTAATTTCGAAGTTTTTATATTTAAACTTTATGATGAAAGGCCGCGGCGGCCACACACATAGCAGCTGTTGCGCTCGCCTCTCCATGTTTACGTTAATGAGCACATTGAGCAGCATGAAACAGCTTGACTGAAGCCGGCTCCGCGCAACGCGCACTGGAGCGGAGGTTTCTTTGCGGGGGGGGGGACAGGGAAGTGGAAGTTTTTTGGGCATTTCATTCATTTATTTGTCCAAAAAATAAACATAAAATAAAGATTGTCCACGAGTCTTTGAGGCTCGAGTCGAGTCAAGTCTCAAGTCTTTGAGGCTCGAGTCGAGTCAAGTCTCAAGTCTTTGAGGGGCGAGTCAGAGTCGAGTCGAGAGTCTCGTTTTTGGCCACTCGAGTGCGACTCGAGTCCGAGTCCCTAACTCGAGTCCCCATCTCTGGCATAGGGCCTGTGTGTCCCAGTAAATTCCCGCGGAAACAGGTGGATAAAGGAAACCACCCTGGTCTACTTTATATTGACAAAAACTCTCTCTGTCTCTCTGTCTGTCTGTCTGTCTCTCACTCTCTCTCTCTGTCTGTCTGTCTGTCTCTCTCTCTCTCTCTTTCTCTCTCTCAGATCAGTATGTCTGCCTCTAACTGGTGAGGGAGTTTCCAGTAAGTGATGAGTTCAGATCTAGTAACTGCCAATGTTAAACAAAAAGTGAAAGCAAAGAGGCTCACAGTAAGAGTTCAGGTTTCAAGGTGTAGGTGCCCCAAGGTGTACAGTAGGTGCCCGGACGAGCCAGCGATCCGGGCCAACAGAATAGTATTTTATGTTACCATAACAAACACACTCACGCAGTGGTGTAAAGTAACTAAGTACATGTATGTACTCAAATACTGTACTTAAGTACAATTTTGAGGTATTTTTACTTTGCTGGAGTATTTCCAATTTTCAATACTTTTACTTCTACTCCACTATCTCTCAAAGACACATTTAGTACTTTTTACTAAATTATTTGAAAACTGTATTAGTTACTTTGAAGAGTTTGAATATTATTACAAAACATACATTAACAACTTCAGCCCTATATATACTTTGGGTGTTTGAAAATAGCGGATCTACAAGCTCACAATGCGTCGCAACGTGTTGTGAGCTTGTAGATCTGCTATTTTCAAAAGATTTTTATACATGACGAAGTTGGGAAATGCATGGGACATAATGAGTGCTTTCACTTTTGGTACTTTATATATATAAAGTATATTTTGATGCCAATACTTTTGTACTTTTACTTAAAGTACATTTTGAACACCGGACTTTTACTTGTAACAGAGTATTTGGTACCGAGTATTTCTATATTGTGGTATTGATACTTTTACCTAAGTAAAAAATCCACGCACAGAATCAGTGTCTTGTACTACTATTAGTAAAACTAGAAGGCAGAATGCAGACCTCATCTGACCTCATACTGTCAGTGTGCACGCACGCACGCGCACACACACACACACACACACACACACACACACACACACACACACACACACACACACACACACACACACACACACACACACCCCACACACACACACACACACCACTTGTTTCTTTGTCTTATCTTCCTGCAACAATAAAGAGGATTCTGAGACACCTCTGAAGGGAGGGAGGTTGGGAGGGCGGGCGGGAAGGAATGGGTTGGGTTTAAATGTTTACAGCAGCATGAATGTAAGGACACAAAAGTGAAAGCAAAGAGGACAGTCTAACAGCAGTCTGCCAACATGAGACTCCTGTTGTTCTCTCTGACTCTGCTGTACACAATGACAGGTAATAAAAAAAGCTACTTATTTTCACTAAACACTAGACATACATTTTGGAAAGCAAAATTTGTATAGTGATTGCTAAATATTCCAGAATCACAGAAAATATATCTTGATTGGCATTTTTTTTTTCATTTGGCTAATGCCATTGTTTGGTAAGTTGATGGAATTGATTGATGGATTGAATACTTTATTAACAGTTTGCAAATAGTACAGGGGTACGATTATACAATGATGCTAAAAGGATACCAAAAAATTACGCTAAGGGCTTGTTTCCATTGTGGTCCTGTGTATTTAATTCATCTTCGGAAAGAGAGTGCTCTGCTGACTGAGCTTCCTAGGTACACATCATGTTAGTTCAGTACATGGATTTAGTGTGAAGAAATACAACCTAGCAAACGTGTATTGTTTAAGAGAGCCTTTTGTAGAGCCTTATATTTCACTTTCGCTTAGTCTCTTGCATTAGTCAAGCCACTTGTTACTGGAACTCTTAGGCTAAAACTTTTATCTCTCCTGTCGTATATTGGCCCTTATTTCCTTATATTTTATGAACAGTATGCAAGTCAAAACCAGATATAAATGATAGAAGTTATTTTACTACAGTCAGGAGTAGCCATGTGTTGTAGACAGACACAGTCTAACTGTCTGCACTTCTGGGCTATTCAAGCACATGATGTTAATGTTGACATGTTGTTCAAGAGGAAGCCTGCTGCCAGGTGTGAATGGTGATTTGCATCTCTATTGTTAACCTGATGACATCAAGCCTAGCTTCCTGACAGGCAGGATGCATACAGATAGAGACACTGATCAAAGGACTTAGGTGGGGGGCTCTCACTGACCCCCACCCACCCGCTTGTATTGTAACGTGAGCTACCTAGAGTATAAGAGTTGACTGTAAAATGTGACTTGTTGTGAGAGAGTACTGACCACGCCGTGAGGCTGGGGGAGCTGAGGGGCTCCCTGCCCCTGGTTCTCTGATATGATGCTGTTTGTTGTTGTTGAATGAATGATTCTGAACATGGATCCGGACGTCTCTTCTCCTCTACTTTATTACAACCAACCAGCCTGGCAACCCGCAGTTTACTGCCTCAAATACACAACACTCCTTATAACTCCTTAAACACATGCATGCTCATAATGCAATCTACAGTTGACATGAATTAGAGAACTGAACATTTTCCCTGTTCAGTTTATGTCCGTGCAGAGACTTGCAGAGATGCGGCTGCAGAGAAGGAAGTGGTTCTCTGCCAGGAGGCATAGGCTTGTGTTTGAAGGTCACTGACATAATATGCATGTCATTTGTTATTGACCACATCCTGACTTCTCATGCTGTTCCCACGACACCCTCGAGTCCCCAGTGTAATCACTGGTTTCCATAATGAGCCCATGGGGTGTTATAAACCTCACTTGTTTATGCGTATGTTTATGTCCTTAAATTAATATCAGCAAAATATTAACAACAGCAAATAGGAAAGAAATGAATAGAGAGAGATTTTACTTAACTGTCATTTCTGGAGTGGAAAAACAAAAATGAGTGAATGAATGAATAAATAAATAAATTGTGCATAGAACATGTAAGGGTCCTTTTGGAACCCCTTTAAAACTCATTCACTGCCACAATTATTGCTGGCCGCGTTTGCCCACTGCCAGAGATTTTTCATCGAAAGTACTCAGGAGCCGAGATACAGAATTTTAAAGTTTTAAGTTAACAAGGAAGTGGATGGGAGTCTAGATCTTTAAACAATCATATCTCCTTGGTCTTTGGGTCAAATTTGAAAAAAAACGGAAAAAAAAAAATTACGTTTTTTACGTCAGTGGCAGGATTGGTAAACGGGAAAAAATACGTTTTTTACGTCAGTGGCAGTGAATGAGTTAAGGAATCATTAGAGTCCCTGGAACACTTTGAGAACCACTGTTAGTGGTTGGAAGAACTTGTAGATTCAGTTCCCACTAATAATAAAATATGTTGTCAAATGGCACAATATTAATAAATTATGTTTGTTTTCTTTCTTTCTTTTTTCTTTCCTATTTACATCTAGCTATGAATGCAGAACAGAAATTCAAGGAGAGGAAATTGCCATTTCACTTGGGAGACAATCTTCGGTTCCAGTGTCCATACGGAGATGACTCGAGTGCGCAGAGATTCTTCTGTAAAGGAGAACATCGATCCAGCTGTCACCGAGTTGTGAACACCACGAAACACAGAGCCCTGGCGACCAGCGGGAGGTTCTCAATGGTGGACGATCTTGTGCGGAGGAATGTGGCGCTCAACGTCTTCGGTCTGAGAGGGGAGGATGCCGGGACCTATTGGTGTGGTGGTGCGAATGATTCTGAAGGAACACCTGTGTTCTACAACAAACTGCAGCTGACCGTAGGTATGTTATCACAATGTGTGCCTCTGACTGCCATTTATACAGTAAGTGCTGTAAGTCAACTCCTGACTCTCTCAATTCAATTCAAAGGGGCTTTATTGGCATGAGAAAACAGATGTTTACATTGTTAAAGCAAATGTGAACGAGGACAATCCAAACCAGTGGTGTAAAGTAACTAAGTACATTTACTCAAGTACTGTACTTAAGTACACTTTTGAGGAATCTTTACTTTAATGGAGTATTTCCCATTTTCAATACTTTTACTTTACAATACTCCACTAAATCTCAGAGACAAATATTGTAGGCCTACTTTTACTCCACTACAATTATTTGTCAGTCTTAGTTACTAGTTACTTAGATTTAGATAATTATCACAAAACATACATTAACCACTTCAGCTCTCTCTATATTTCGGCCATTTGAAAATAGCAGATCTACAAGCTCACAATGCGTTGCGATGCGACGCATTGTGAGCTTGTAGATCTGCTATTTTCAAAAGATTTGTATACATTTTGAACTTGTTAAATGGTACATTCTGCATAATGAGTACTTTTACTTTTGTACTTTAAGTATATTTTGATACCAATACTTTTGTACTTTTACTCAAGTCAATTTTGAATTCCGGACTTTTACTTGTAACAGAGTATTTAGCACTATTGATACTTTTACTTAAGTACAAAATGTGAGTACTTTTTCCACCACTGATCAAAACTATGACAAGTATGTACAATCAAAAGGGAATAAAGACATGTCTAAACAGAGCTGTCACATTGCAACAATAGATTTTGCATGTCACTTGGCCTGCACAATCTCTCTCTCTCCCTGTTTCCTAGTCTCTCTATACTGTTGACAATCAATAAAGTCAAGAAAAGACCCCCAGCCTACGGCATACTCAGTATGCTGCCATGAACAAAAAAACATGCATGCCCAAGCAGGCTGTGTGTATTTCTCTAGAAGGAAAGATAGAGATGATAATGAGTAATGTGTCTAACCTGTTTGGCGAGGTTAGGCTACTCACCATTCTTTTTCTCACCTTTCTCTTATGAAAATCACAAAAACGATTTAGAGCTAATTTCACCCACTGTTTTACACTTGTAAACCTGCAGTGGTGTAAAGTAACTAAGTACATTTACTCAAGTACTGTACTTAAGTACAATTTTGAGGTATTCTTTTACTTTACTTGAGTTTTCCAATTTTCAGTACTTTTACTTCTACTCCACTACATCTCAGAGGCAAATATCTCACAACAATTATTTGAAAACTTTATTTACTATCTCGATTATTATTACAAAACATACATTAACCATTTCAGCCCTATATACATTTCGTCCATTTGAAAATAGCCGATCTACAAGCTCACAATGCGTCGCGATGCGACGCATTGCAAGCTTGTAGATTGGCTATTTTCAAAATATTTTTATACATTTGAAAACTTGTGTAATGGGACATCACATTCTGCATAATGAGTACTTTTACTTTTGGTACTATAAGTACATTTTGATACCAATACTTTCATACTTTTACTCAAGTACATTTTGAATTTCGGACTTCTACATTGCAGTATTGATACTTTTAAAGTAAAAAAAATTTAGTACTTTTTCCACCTCTGCAAACCTGTGACAATAAAGCTGATTCTGATTCTAACTATACAACCTACAGATCAAGAGTTATCGGCCAAAATGTTAAACTGACTGTTATAGTGCCACCATGAGGCTGATTTGAAACGTTTGAGCAAGAGTTTTCTTCCTTGGCCTACTGGAAGTGTGCGTGCAATGTTTCTCACCGATCAGCCCAGCGGTGCCGGAGAGTAACTGTTCACCGACAGAGACAATGAAGGCAGCTCTCCTACCGGATAATACCGTCAGGAGAAGGCGTGCTCTACTCAAGGGGAGTCTTGAGAAGTAGTCTCTTGAGATTAACTGGGTGCAAATTCTTGAGAATACATACAATAAAGGATTATCCGCACTCTCTTCAGATATATTCTTGATTTATTTTTAAAGATGAACAGCCGCAGCAGACAGTCTATCTAGAGAAACGGACGCGTTTCGGCACGTCGGCCTTCCTCAGCGTTTCAAACTAGAATACATCAAACAGGAAGTGACATATATAGCTATGCACAGCTGATTCTCATTGGTGAATATAATTCACTTACCGTTCATAATACTATCAATGTTTACATTAAGCATTAAACATAGTATTTTTTTTTTTAAAAGATTCTTAAAGTTTCCACAAACACCACAACCAAAACAAACGGTTCATAGAAAACACTTCATAAAAAACAATTCAATAATTATTCTTCATTCAATCCCTTTGGGAATTCTGTATTTAGGGAATGGATCCAATAAGCCTCCCTTTGTAATAGAACCCGGTCTCTGTCCTCCACCTCTTCTCAGAGGGTAAATACTTCTAAAGAGACCGGGCACATGGACGGACAGGGCCGAAAACATAATCTCTGATAAAGACATACTAACTAATGACTCTTTCTGTGCCTTTCTTGACCTTACAGAGAAGCCAAACATTTCGGTCAATCCACCAGGAGATGTTGTTGAGGGCAACCCAGTGACTCTGAACTGCAGCAGTGATGCCAAAGCTAAAATCTACACCTGGTACAGAGGAAACAGCTCTACGTACACAGGTGCTCAGTGGGTAAAGGAGGCTGTGTCTGCAGACTCTGGAAATTACACCTGTCAGGTGACGACAACACATTATGGATCCCAGATGTCAGAACCCTACTCCTTAAATGTTCAGCGTAAGTAAACTGAGTGTTTGGATACATGTTTCATACTGTTTGACAAACAGTTATGGCTATGCATGAGCAGACATACTGTACGGTTGGAGTTGTCTGGCAGCCTACTGATCAATCCCACCAAAGTTCATGAAAATTATGACAATTAAATTAGATCACATCCCATATTGGTTAAAAAGGATTTTATTGTCAAATACAGGACGGCTTCGTATGTTATGCGCTGGCTGGAAACCCTAACCTGGGAGAACAATTAGCCTATACAATACACCCTAGCATCAATATTTAGGGCATGCCATTATAAGCAAAAATCGTAAAAAAAAAAAGCTCACAATTCGTCACAACGTGATTCGTTGTGAGCTTGTAGATCGGCTATTTTCTGAAGATTTTCGCCAAACTGGCATAATGGCTATTTATGTTTTTTTTTAAATGTTATATAGGGCTAAAGCCAGTGGTTTTCAACCTTTTCTGGATCAGGGACAACAAAAAGCGCCCACCCATCTGACCACTTATTTTAATCAATCAATCAATCAATCAATCGATTGTGTTCTGGCTTGGATCAATATACTTTAAGTTCCTATTTATCACAATGAAAACTCATTTTTCAACAATGTTTTAAAGAAAACATACCATGCGAAATTTGTTTTACATTATTATTATGTATATTGTTTATATTAATGTTATTTTATCAATAACATGTTTTGCCAATTATTTGGGAGCCCACTTGCAATATCATCACGGCCCCGGCCCCGGCCCACAAGTTGAGAACCAGTTGCTTAAGTGATTAAGGAAGCCAATACTAAAATCATAAACACTGGATGTATGATTATGGTTATGGTTAAGTGCTGAGTGATGGAGTGGTCAGACACAGGGGCGTAGCACCAAATTCTGGGCCCTGGGGACAAAGATTCACTATGGGCCCCCCTATGATTTTTTTCTTTAAAAAAGACAAAAAATGACGTTTTATTTTTATTTTAAGGCCCCCCTTACCTAGTAACTCAGTCCCACTTACCCCCCCCCCCCTGTGACACCCCTGGTCAGACAGTAATAATAAACAGTATTATGCCAATACCTATGGCAGTGGCACAGGATTATAAATACAGTAGGCTACAGTACATTACTGACAATAACTTAATTTTCATGTGCTGTGTTACAATTCAAGATGTTATCTCAAAATGTTACTACGGTAGAAGTGCTGATTCAAAATGCCTTGAATCGTTTGCTTGAGACAAACCTTCCTCTTTCATTTAGGAGCTATCATAAAAGAATGTTTCTGAGGTCTCCCATGGTTATACCACCAGTTCAAAAAAAAATTCCAAATGTAATCCATAATTTATGAAATAATAATAATAATAATGAAATCATAGATGTTTTCTGCCAGTGACTGCACAGCAGTGTATTTCAGTCCTTATACTTATAATGCCATTTCTTTGTAAGCAGTGGAACAGAGTTCTAGACTACTTGTGGGACTGATTGTAGGACTACTTGTTGTGGTTCTACTGGTGATGATCCTGCTGCTCTTTCTGTATCATAGAGGTGAGTAGTACTATTAGATAGATTACATCTCAATTACAATCACCCAGCAACTCTCCATAAAAGATACAGAATACCATGGCACATTTTTTTTAAGGAATGTGGCCTTGTTTTTACAGGTCGACCTGATGGCAGGTAAGCACATTATTGCTTTATGTATATATTCTCCAAAATGAGAGTAGTAGATTTGTTTTGTTTGCTTCTGGCTGCTAAACATGTGTCTTTTCATTTATAGTCCCACTCCCCATGCAGCTGTATCCTACCATAAAAGTGAGGATCAAGAAGATCGCAATCTTTGAACCAATCATGTGGGCCCTTGATGCATTGATCTCTGCCAGGCCAACAGGCTAGTATAGGGCATAGCAGTGGTGGCCATTTTATGGTGCCACAGATAGAAAGCCCATTAATTTCCCCCATAGAGATTTCCGAAAATATTTATATATATTTTTTAAAGCCTGGAACCAAGCCATCCAAGCTCCTGTGGAATCATGACCATAATCTATGGCACCACAAAATGGCCGCCTCTGCTATGCCCTATAGGCAAGAGATTATGTTTTCGGCCTGTGTGTGTGTGTGTGTGTGTGTGTGTGTGTGTGTGTGTGTGTGTGTGTGTGTGTGTGTGTGTGTGTGTGTGTGTGTGCACGTGCGGCTATTACCGGCTAATCTTGTGAACTGCTCAAACAAGCTGCACCAAAACGTTCATGCACGATCTTAGATGCAATGGGATGGCTCATAAGAAGAAACACCAGGCCTCTCTCAGTCTTCACTCATCCCCAGCGCCCAGCGCCCACAGCGTCCTCGGCGGGAATCGAATGCAGGACCTTCTAGCTGTGAGGCGACAGCGCTACCGACTGCACCACCGTGCCCCCAGACTGTAACATCTTAAGCACCATTGTTACATATTTGTGTTCTATATAAGAGTTTTATTTATTGTATTCACTGTTGCACAGGCTTACTTGTCAATTAAGCCTGTGGGTCAGGTAATGCTTGCTTGAGTAGTTGAGGCTATTTGTCAATTAAGCCTGTGGGTCAGGTAATGCTTGAGTAGTTGAGGCTACTTGTCAATTAAGCCTGTGGGTCAGGTAATGCTCGATTGAGTAGTTGAGGCTACTTCTTAATTCAGCGTAAATCTGTGTAATTCAGTGTAAATCTGTGTGTGAATGTCGTAAATCAGCGTAATTCAGCGTAAATCAGAGGGACTCTGTCTGTCAACGTAAATCCAGTACCTCTTGTAAATGTTACAAACATCAGGGGAGATGTTTGATTTAAGGGTGGGGGTGTTACATATTTGTGTTCTATATAAGGGTTTTATTTATTGTACTCACTGTTGCATTGGTATGCACCATGACATGCATTCACCCAGCTCAGGTCCTGCTGTGAAGGAGACCTGGCTGCCACTGATTGGCTAGGCACCTTCAATCATCCTGGACCAATCACTGAAGAAGACCTCCTATTTAAGAGCTGTGAGCAGCTGTGTGAATTTGCAGTGTGTTACATGCTGTCCTCTGAGTGCTGGGTTGCAGTAGGGGTGCTAAAAGTTTAGTAGCCCTCTGTGCTCTACAGGTGCCCACATTTTGAGTTTGTGAACCTGCTATTTTTCTGTTGTCCTATAGTTTCAAACGCAACCCTGTGGTATGTATTACAAACCACCAGTGCCAGCTTTTTGTAAACAAACCTTTTGCCTTATTTAGATTAGAACAGATTAGTTTAGATTCTCATTGTACTTTTGTTTTGATGTAGGTTAGGATAGTTAGAGGGTTAAAAGTAAGGATAGGTAGGTTGTTTTGTTTATTTATTTGTTTGCATCTGGGGTTTGTCCATTATGTAAAATTCAAGTGCATCCATTGTAAAATGCTGTATTGAAATTCCTCTTAAACTTAAAAGAAACCAAAAGAAGGTCATTCAATAAAACAACAATTCGCTTTTCAACCTGATGTCACGGTCCTTTCATTCCCTAGACTAAGGATCGTAACAACCATGGTGGTTGAGACTTGGTCAGTCCTTTGAATTCTGCAGGGGGGGTGTCACCCTTCAGATCCTGAAGGGTGATCAAATTATTAAGGAATATAGACGAATATAGACAACGAAAGCCTAATCGAGACATTGGCAAGGCCCCTTTGAAATTGAAATACCAACTGACATTCTCCAACCCTGAGCAGAGGCTCAGCGGCCTCTGGGCCAAAGTGTGGTGAAAATAACAGCACATGTATGCAGACAAGACAGAGAAACAGGAAAATCACATCTCATCTTGATTCATGGTGTAAGCATTATGAAAGCTGTTAACAATTTTCTAACATTTTCCAAAAATAGCAAAAATAGCTGATCTACAAGCTTACAACGCGTCACTTTTTTATTACAAAGCCTAAAAGGCAAACTATCTATATGTTCCAGTGCAAAAAAACACAATTAAATCGTTAATTATTTGTGTGACAATTAATACATTTTGTAACCGTGACAACCTTAATTGTAGTTAAACTGTAATTACTTTGCTGTATATATATTCACATTATATACTGTATACCCTGTACGCTGTTCTAACATCCGTTATTATGACAATACTTTTTTACTTACATATCGTTGCTGTCCAGCAGAAACCAGCTAACTCCATTTTTCCTCTTTTGCATTTCTTTCCATAAATCAGGGCCATTGAACACCCTTTACGTCTGTGTGTGACTGTTGATTAAAAAAATATTGAACAAAAGTTCAAAAGTGCAACTGACAAAACCAGCTAACTCCATTGGATCCTCAAACTTTCTGCTAAACCAGCTAAGTCCGCCAAAGGGGGTGGAGTTAGCTGGTTTTGCTGACTCCAGGCTCCACCCCCTTTTGACCTCCAACCTCATTGAGAGCTTGGAGGTGCATTCAGCTGTTCTTATCAATGATGAACAAAACCTCCTAACTCCACTTTTTTTCTTTTTGTCATTTCCTGAAAAATGAACATTTTGGAGTTAGCTGGTTGCTGCCGGACAGCAGAGATAACTCAACTCAACTCAACTCAAAATGAGTACATTAAACATGTCTAGCTCAACCACAGTGCTGTACAGGTTAAAACAAAACAAAGCAATATTATATGAAATACTAGAAAAAGTGCTCCTCGGAGCACAGGTCTCACCCAGGTCAGGTAGGCTATTGTGGCCTCCTGGTAGCGCTATAATAGGCCAAATGTGAAAAGGGTGCCATTTCTTCTTAGGCCTTGCATGACAATCGGACACCGACTGTATTCATGATTTGAGGCATTTTGTTAAAAACATTTGTTTTGCTAAATTAGACCTGCTGGTGGCGCTATAACAGGCCAATGTTAAAAGGGTGGCATTTGTTCCTCAACATGGTTTGGATCAAATTGGAAGGAGTAGTATAAAATTATGTGTTTTAAAGTCGGCCTCCTGGTGGCGCTATAAAAGGCAGATGTGAAAAATGCAGGGCAAAGGTTTTTCCTTGACCTCTAGGGAGTGTGCATACAAAGTTTTACACAGATCGGTGCAGTTATAGGTAAAAACACGAATCGGCCTGTTATAGCGCCACCATGAGGCTGATTTAAAACATTTCGAATGGTATTTCTTCCTCGGCCTAATGGAAAGTGCGTGCATAATTTCACGGAAATTGCATGCTGTGTTCATGATTTGAGGCATTTTGTTCAAAACGGAACACTCCTGCAAACTTTGGAAGACATTTTTAGCCAATCAGGATGGAATATGAAAAATCTGAAAGACCCGTTTCGTTTAATGACTATAGAGATACTGTGTACCGATTTTTGGACAAAATCTGAAGGAGTACTCTAAAAAAATATGTGTTGCACAAATCGGCCTCCTGGTGGCGCTATAACAGGCCCATGTGAAAAATGTGGGGCAGAGGTTCTGAATTGGCATCCAGGGAGTGTGTGTGCACAGTGGCGCTGTGATCAAGCCAACGGTGGCAGAGATTAGCTGGTCACAGACGGACGGACGGACACACGGACGGACGGACGGGGTGGAAAACATACTCTCTCGCCAGCCTTTAGGCCTGGCGGAGACAATAAGCATTTCATGTTATCTTTAACAATTGCACGTGTATTCATTGATGCAGTCATGTTGTTTGCGATGCACTTTAAATTAAGTCTGCATGAAGTGAGCCTTGAACCGGCAACCTTGCGGTTGTCAGGCAGACGCTGTAGAGAGAAGCCATTGGACCGATGGACCTGAACTGGTGAAAAAGGAGATCACACAGATGATACAGTTTCACGCAAATAGCTGAAGAATCCTGGGTTTAAGTGTTTTTCAAACTGCTCAAAATTGCGGACAATCTAAGGGCGGAGCTTACTGGTCAAAGTGATAGATGTGTTCCTCATGAGTCAAGGCACAAGTGTAAGCAAGTTTCACGACTTTCGACCAAACGAGGCATGAATTTTGCTTGTTTAAAGTTTGCATTTTCAAAAAAATGCTATAGCGCCCCCCTTTGGCCAATTGGAGTAAGTGGTAGATTGGTTTCAGTGATATTTGGAATGACCCTCTACATTTCGGCACGGTTTCAAAGAAATGTGAGTCTGCATGTATGTGTTAGGGGCAGATGAATAATTTTCATAAAACTGCAATAGTTCAAATCTATCTCCTCCTGGGATTTTTGAGTAATCTGCACGAAACATTTTACACATGAACTTAGGACCTTTGCCTATATATTATATATATATATATATATATTATATATATATATTTTCATATAATTCAAAATGGTGGGATATCTAAAGGTCAGAGGTCAAAAGTCAGACCACGAAGGTTGTCGGGCATGAAGAGCCGCATGTGTGTATCGAAGTTTCATGGCTGTAGGTCACACAGGGCATGATTTGTACCTGTTCAAAGTTGGCACTTTCAATTGAGTGCTATTGCGCCACCCTTTGACGAATGAGTGTGAGAATGACCCCTGGAATGACCCTCAACATTTCTGCAAAGTTTCAAAGAAATGTGAGTCTGCATGTATGGGTTAGGGGCAGATGAATAATTGTCATAAAACTGCAATATTCATTGGCTCATTAAAGCTTCACTTTTTTCACTTAGAAAAAATCCGCCCCAACGTTTTGTCGGCACAGGTCCAAAGTTCATGTGTAAAACGTTTCGTGCAGATTACTCAAAAATCCCAGGAGGAGATGTTTTTCATATAATTCAAAATGGTGGGCGATCTAAAGGTCGGAGGTCAAAAGTCAGAGGGTGAAAGTTGTTCAGCATGAGGAGACGCATACGTAAAAAGCGTATGCACGGTTCAGCCAGAACTGCGAAAAGTGGCAGAAGAAGAAGTGACAGAATAATGCCAATATCAAAACAGGGCCATGCTGGCAGCCTGGCCCCGTAATGATGACAGTTAATTTAGCGTAATGCATCACTTGTTTATGTGTTTTTATAAAAGGGGACTCATTGAGGTGTTATAAATGAGCATGGAGGTATGAGTGCCTGTTTGTTTAGTTGTACAATACTGTGTCTGTGCATGAAAGCATGTTGATGAAGGTTGTGTATGCTCTCACGCAATGCCAAGACGGTCAAAACAAATACCTGATGATTGATTGGACGATTTACAGCTTTATCTCCTCTGAAACCAAACAACCAGTCCTGTCTCTGCAGTCAGGCTCATGACCTGCCTTCCCAGCTGGCACTCGACGAGTACAACGTTGTCCCAACGTTGTACTCCAACGTTGGATGACGTTTGTCTGACGTCATAACCTAACGTTGGTTAGACGTCATAACCTGATGTTGGTTAGATATCTTAAACTAACATTGATTTAACGTCAATCTCTGATGTTATGTAGACGTTGATTAAAGGTTAGACTCCCAACGTTGGATACCAGTTGTATTTTGGTTGTAAATGAAAGTTTGTCTGACGTCATAACCTAACATTGGTTAGACGTCATAACCTGACGTTGATTTAATGTCAATCTCTGATGTTCTGTAGACGTTGATTAAAGGGTAGACTCCCAACGTTGGATACTAGTTGTATTTTGGTTGTAAATGAAAGTTTGTCTGATGTCATAACCTAATTGGTTAGACGTCATAACCTGACGTTGATTTAATGTCAATCTCTGATGTTCTGTAGACGTTGATTAAAGGTTAGACTCCCAACGTTGGATACCAGTTGTATTTTTGTTGTAAATGAAAGTTTGTCTGACGTCATAACCTAACGTAGGTTAGACGTCATAACCTGATGTCAGCTTGACATCTTAAACGAACGTTGATTTAACGTCAATCTCTGATGTTATGTAGACGTTGATTAAAGGTTAGACTCCCAACGTTGTATACCAGTTGTATTTTTGTTGTAAATGAAAGTTTGTCTGACGTCATAACCTAACGTTGGTTAGACGTCATAACCTGATGTTGGTTTGACATCTTAAACTAACGTTGATTTAACGTCACCTGATGTTATGTGGACGTTGATTAAAGGTTAGACTCCCAACGTTGGATACCAGTTGTATTTTTGTTGTAAATGAAAGTTTGTCTGACGTCATAAACTAACGTAGGTTTAGACATCATAACCTGATGTTGGTTTGACATCTTTAACTAACGTTGATTTAATGTCAATCTCTGATGTTATGTAGACGTTGATTAAAGGTTAGACTCCCAACGTTGGATACCAGTTGTATTTTTGTTGAAAATCAAAGTTTGATTGACGTCATAATATAACATTTGTTTGATGTCAATCTCTGATGTTATGTAGACGTTGATTAAAGGTTAGACTCCCAACGTTGGGTTTTTGTTGAAAATTAAAGTTTGACGTCATGACCCAACATTGGTTTGATGTCAATCTCTGATGTTATCTTGAGATTGTATTTTAGTTTGTATTTTAGACGTCGTTTGTATTTTATGACAAAATGACAAGTTGAATATGCAAAACATCAAATGGCTGTCAAAACCAACGCTAACCTCACATCAACTCCCAACATTAGACAGACGATGATGAGAAAATGAGAAAATAATAGTTAACACAATTCACAAAATAAATCAAGAGTGATTTAATTATCACAAACTGGGCACATCTTTTTTTCCCCCTCGTACAAAACAAAACAAGGCCCACAAAAAGGGCACACTTTAAGTTTGTACAAAACAGTCATTTCTTTTCTCAAACAAGGCCCACAAAAAGGGCACACTTTAAGTTTGTACAAAACAGTAATTTCTTTTCTCAAACGAGGCCCACAAAAAGGGCACACTTCAAGTTTGTACAAAACTGTGATTTCTTTTCTCAAACAGGGCCTACACAAAGGGCACACTTCAAGTTTGTACAAAACTGTAAAAACACAAAAAAGTAAAGTAAACACAAAAAAACACAAGGAGCTAGTGCAATAAATTACTGTGCAAAACAAGGCACACAAAAAAAGGCACTTCAAGGGCAACGCCCCTTTGGTAGAAGTTTGGATAGTCACCTTGCCATGATGTAACTCCAAAAGGGGAACAAGAAATCTAAAATAATTGCCCCAGTGATTAGAAATTGTTAATTCAAAATATGCTCCTCATTGACTTACCTTGTACAGTAAAACAACTCTCAAAGTCACTCTTTTAGAACATAAACAAACACAAACTAAGTTGATTCAGACAATATAGAACATCACCAAACCCAGTACTGTTTGTTTTTTAAATGAAAATGTGAACTTCAAGGTGATTTTGCCATTTTTATAAGGAAGAAACCCCGACTGGATCTGTGGATCCGGATCTTCAAATAGTAAAATCTACAGGAAGTTAAATTTTTTTGGTTAAAAAAGAAACAGTACTGGGTTTGGTGATGTTGTATATTGTCTGAATCAACTTTGTTTGCGTTCGTTTGTGTGCTAAAAGAGTGACTTTGAGAGCTGTTTCAATGTTCAATGTAAGTCAATGAGGAGCATATTTGGAATGATGAATTTCTAATCAGTGGAGCAATCTTTTTTTTTTCTTCTTGTCCACCTTTTGGAGTTACATCATGGCAAGGTAACTACACAACCCAAACCTCTACCAAAGTGGCGTTGCCCTTTCAAGTTTTCATGTTTTTTGTACAGAACACTTTGTTGTAAACAAAAAAAGGAGCCAGTGAAATAAACAAAAACTGTGCAAAAAAAGGCCCTATTCTTTATTGCGGCCGCCTCCCCCCACCTTGTCTGGAGCATATTTTAGCATGTTTGCCATTTGTTCAGCGATATTGGCCTCAGTTTCGTCGCTGGTGGTAAACAAAAAAAGAAGCCAGTGAAATAAACAAAAACTGTGCAAAAAAGGCCCTATTCTTTATTGCGGCCGCCTCCCCCCACCTTGTCTGGAGCATATTTTAGCACGTTTGCCATTTGTTCAGCGATACTGGCCTCAGTTTCGTCGCTGGTGCTCTTCAGTACACTCTCTGTAAGACAGAGAAAATGGGCTACAGTAAACAGTAAAAACATTAAACTGCAGACATTCTATGGGGCCAAACATCAAAGTTAAAGGGATTTCAACTTTGGATGCTGGCTACATTTTGGCATTACAAATTGAAAGCCAGCAGATATATCAGTTTCAAAGACAACCATCCAGCATCTTTACACTTGAAAACATTGTGGGCAGCTGCCTGGTTATTCACAAGTGGCCACTATGTCAAGACATGGTTACTGGTTTTCACAAAACTACACTAAACACTGGAAATATGCTGTTTACCTATGATGACATTATAGAGGCGGAGCTTGACGAAGGCCATCTTTGTTCCCTTTGCTGCTCCTTTCATGTTGAATTGAGCCATGACATTGTTTGACATTACCCTGTGGATACAAAAGGCAAATTAAAAGTGATGCAATTACATTAACTTAAGACTAGTAGAGAACCAGGTGAGTACACGCAGTAGAAGTTAACACCAGGACTGCCAACACAAATGACATCACGCAATTTCCAAAGTTAAAAACCACTATTGTTTCAGTTTGGTCTGGTGTTCCCTTTGCGAGGTCATGTCTGATTGAATAGTTTAGACAGAACTGTAAACAGCACCAGACTACCACCATAAACAGTTACAAAGCTACAGGCCACCATTCACCCTCAATGGAAACCAGCTACATGCATCTTTGTGACGTCATGTCGCTGGCCTCCAGCTGCCCCCTGTGAACGCAGCATAAAAAAAGAATAGCACCGGAAAAGTCCTGAAGGGGTCAGGGCATTCTACACTTGTGTGACAGTGCTGTAGAAGGAGCGCATGCTGCGCATGCTGCAGCTCAACGCTTCAAGAGATGGGTCAAATGCAGAGAGCAAATTTCGCATACAGCAATGTATGTGACAAATAGTGGGATTGTACCTTTACTTAGCTTGTTTTGGGAGGTTTGGGGCTTATTTAGTGACATTGAGAACAAAGAGGTGCTAGTACAGTCAGAGGGGTACAGCTATACAGTCCTGACAGCCCTTCTGGACAAGATAAAAACCTGCCCAGAATACAGCCCAAATATGTAACCTCTTCTTTGCTAGCACTTACTAGGTCAAAACCTGCCCAGAATACAGCCCAAATATGTAACCTCTTCTTTGCTGGCACTTACTAGGTCATCAACTCTGACCTTTAAGTCATTTGGAAAATACAATGTCATGTCAAATGCAAAAATCTACTTAAATCCATGATAATATAAATGCTTGCTTAATAGCTATAAAATAACTTACTTCTCCATCACTCGACGGACATTGTCCTTCAGTTTAGTCCCACCTACCAGCGCCAATGAATTAACCTGAAATTAAGGTGGTTGAGAAAAAACAAAACAGATAATTTATCACCATGACTGCTTGAAGTTACAGTGAACAAAACACTCTACATTAGAGAACTGTCTACATTAGAGAACACTGTACTATGTTGGCAACACTTTGTTGATATTATAGGCTACTTTGACTAGAGATGCTCCGATCATGATTTTTCAGGCAGATCACTGATTACCAATCACTAGCAGTCGGTATCTACCGATCCCGATATTGCCGATCACCGATCAGTGTCAAATCCATAAATCCTTCTATTTATTGTGCAGCATTTAGATATTTAATTAATTATTATTCTTACACGACATTGTATATTAGAAGATGAGACAGTATCGGGAATTGACAACCGTTTATTGCTGATCGGCCCACTTTGATCTATTTACCGATCACAGCTGATATAGGCATTATCGGCCTATTGTGATCGGTTGCAGATCGATCGGAACATCTCTAACTTGTACAGAAACAAATAGCACCGTGGTACAGTACGCCAATGCTAAAAGGTATACAACAATAACATCCTGAGGACTTCCCATTGTGATTCTGTGTATTCAATTCAACAACAGAGCATCAAATATTAAACCTTAAATCTCAACATCTACTGTATTTACAACAACTACTGGTAGTCTTGCATAGCCAGAAGTGTCTCAGATCTCTACCTTGTACCTACCAATGTATTTGGTGATATCTAAATTCAATGTAGGCGCTACAACTGGGTGGAAACATTTGATTGAAAAACAAACTGCACTATAAAACCAATGCGAAGAGTCTGCAAGACAGTCTTTCATATTTGAATGGTATTAGGAATGGTTTTCAAAGCAGAACGTGTAATTTTGTTAGTTGAGGATTTCTCCACCATTCTAAATCATACATTGAATTTAGATGTTGCTAGATAGGACATACTGGACACAGACAACCCAAAACCAAAGCAAAACAGAATGCTACGTAGAAGTACAAAGATAATATTCATGTCCGAATGCCTGAGCATGGTGATCAACCCAAAACAGTCTTGACTAGGTACAGAGTAAAACTATGCACCCACTGCACACAAAAATGTGGTGGAAACAGTGCCTGCCCACTAAACCGAGATAGACATAAGCTTCCCACAGATTACATACACCCAATGTGAATTTGAAAACATGACAGACAAAACTCCCGTACCACAGCAGCAAGATGTGTGACCTGTTGTGATAAAAGAAGGTTAGCCAATGGAATACAACCAAACTAAAGTCTACAACTAACTATTGAGTGTCCTGCACTGTCTTTACAAGAGTAGAGTTCTTGACCTACTGCACATACTGCGCAAACAGAGCTGCTACCTTAATGCATTTTAAATCAGAGTCAAAATCAATTTTGTGACAATAAGCTTTTATACACTGTAGACTAGAGCATGTGATATAACGGTTTGAAATGCTACAGTCTTGAAACTGTTGTGTTACAGTTGCAAAACCTACCAGTTGCTGCCTCACACTGGCATCTGTGAGGGTTTGATTGAGGCTGTTCAGTTCCTCTATGGTTGTGACCTGTGCAGGTAGAGGGTTGCTGCCACTGGTCTCCCTCTCCTTTTCCAGCTTTAAGTCCGCCAAACCGTCTCTGATGGCCACAAGCAACTCCAATACTCTCCGTTGGAACTCTAAAGCATAGAAACAAATGATCATCACAATTACAAAGAGCACAACCATACCAACAACAGAGCGTGCGTGCGTGTGCGTGTGTCTTACTTCCTTCTTGCATAGGGAATGGGTGAGGGCGTCTGGTGGGGGTGGAGAGGACCCGTCTGTTGGGGGTGGAGTTGGGCCTGCGCGTCTTGCTTTTTTCTGTTTGATGAGACAGGCATCCATGAGGTCATTTGCTCTACTTTTCTTCAGTAGTAACTAACATTAAGTACAGGTTTAATATATCCTACAAATGTGACTTAGTGCCAGCTAGTTCTTCCAAAATGAAATAAAGCAAACTACGAACTTTTCTGGGGGGTAGTATTTGAGCCTGGAACATCGCGAGAAGCTGGCTCCGAGCCCCCTGGAGCATCGGGAGTCTCTGAACTTAAGGGGCCTAAAGAAAACAGTGATTATCACCTGAAATTCTAATATGTTGAAAGAAATTATCATGACAATTTGAGAGCACATCAATACCAACAACACAACTTAAGTGTGCGTGTGTCGCTTACTTTGTGTCATTGGGTGAGAGGATGACCTGGAGCTGGCCTCTGGGTGAGGGGATGGCGTGGAGCTGGCCTGTGGGCGAGGGGATGGCGTGGAGCTGGCCTGTGGGCGAGGGGATGGCGTGGAGCTGGCCGTCTTTAACTGCGATGTGCCTTTTTCTGTTTGAGACAGGCATCCATGAGAAGACCTACTCTACTTTTCTTCAATATTAATCACATTTGCATTTATCAAATATGACCTAGTGGCAGCTAGTGTTATTCCAAAATGAGAAATACAAACAATGATGACTTGAACTCCCCACCCACACAATCACATCCATTACAATGTTATATGTATGGACAAGCATATACCACTATGACCAATAAAACGTTTGACTTCATACTAACCTTTTGGTCGAACACTTGCACTTGATGCTCGTGCGGAAACTGGTAACAGTTTACTTGGAGGCTCTGGCACCAGCTTCTTTGGAGGCTCTGGCACAGGCTCTGGACTGCTCGCGATCAGCTCTGGACTACCTAGAGAAAACAGTGATTAACACCCAACTTTTTAACATCACTTCAGCTGTATTGTATATGAAACTTAGAATTTACTATATTCCTCGAGTCGTCAATATTGCTCCCGTCACTGGCATTTGTATCTTACACAGTCAATCAATCAAGTGGGAAGGAGGAACTGACAATGTCCATTGATGGGGTAACAAACCTGGATTATCTTCATCGGGTTCCACATCCATCTCACTGCTATCTCCATCTAATTGAGACACAGGTTGGCAAAAAAAAAGCTACAAAGTTGGCGTACAGACCTGACAGTAGCCCCGCCACAATTATTAATTGCCTGATGGCGGTGCCTGATCAATCCTCATACTCTCAATAACAGATCTACAAGCCCACAGTGAGTCATATCAAGAGCTTGTATACCGGGTATTTTCACCTTTTAACATGAAATTTGTTTTGTTTTATATTTAAATTATTGTCATGTCTGTGCCATGTTTTTTACAAAGCATAAAAAGCCAAACAGAAATGTTGCTTTTTATGTTGTTCAACAGAAAACAGTGAAATCGTTCAGTTATTCAAGTGACAATCAATCATCAAGTGTTAAAAATCTGAATATCGACAACTGCAAACTTAAAAAGAAAATATAGCTGCAAGCAGCGATAACACGGGGCCAGTGAAAGAGAGAGAGAGAGACATGGAGACTGAATAGATTGAAGAAAGAGAGAGACAAGGAAACTGGAGATGGAGAGAGAGAGACATGGAAACTAGAGAGAGAGACATGGAAACTGGAGAGAGAGAGAGAGATGGAAACTGAATAGATTGAAGAGAGAGAGACAGATCATCATGATCGCCTCAACACATTGTCGGGGACAGGGATCGAACCGGTGACCTCTGGACTCATAGGCTGCCTTTCTTCTCATTGAGCTAGAGATATGATAGTCCTGATAGTGTCTGTTGATATATATAAGTCTTTCCGTCCCTCATGGACCAGGCCTTTGTTTCGCTAACTACTCTAGATCACTGGTTCCCTAACCATCTACCGATAGAGAAATTGTATGTCTCCTCGGAACAGAAACCAGTGAAAGTAGCCGATCTACATGATGATGAGAGAGAGGCAGAGAGAGAGAGAGAGAGAGAGAGAGAGAGAGAGAGAGAGAGAGAGAGAGAGAGAGAGAGAGAGAGAGAGAGAGAGAGAGAGAGACATAATAGATTGAAGAGAAAGAGAGACATAATAGATTGAAGAGAAAGAGAGAGAGAGAGAGAGACATAATAGATTGAAGAGAAAGAGAGAGAGAGAGAGAGACATAATAGATTGAAGAGAAAGAGAGAGAGAGAGACATGGAAACGGAATAGATTGGAGAGAGAGAGCGAGAGAGCCATGGAAACGGAATAGATTGAAGAGAGAGAGAGAGAGAGACATGGAAACGGAATAGATTGAAGAGAGAGAGACACGGAAACATAATAGATTGAAGAGAGAGAGATGGAAGCAGAATGGATTGATTGGACATCTCAACCTATTGCCATTAACAGGAATCGAACCATTAACCTTTGAATTGACAGGCTGCAACACTACCTATAGTGCTATAGCTTTGTCCAGGCTGAGGTTGTCTGTTGAAGATAAAAGTGAACCAGTGAAAGCAGCCGATCTACAAGCTCAGAAAGAACGTTGCTATCTGAAAGGTTTTGAGATTGTAGATCGGCTATTTTCAGAATGAAGTATGTCATACATACTTCATACCCTCTCAAATAAGCATTTCAGGTTATCTTTATCAATTGCATATGTATTAAGTGACACAATTACTGGTAGTGTCTGTTGATATTTATAAGTATTTCCGTCCATTATGAACCAAGCCTCTGTGTCCCGAACTACTCTAGATCACTGGTTCACAAACCATTTACCAATAAAGGCATTTTTGTGTCTCCTCGGAACGAAAACTAGTGAAAGTAGCCGATCTACAAGCTCACAAAACGTTGCTATCTGAAAAGTTGTGAGATTGTAGATCGGCTATTTTCACAATGAAGTTTGTCATACATTGCAAAAACATACTCTCTCCAAGAAGCATTTCATGTTACCTTTAACAGTTGCACATGCATTAATTGAGAGAGAGAGACATGGAAACAATAGATTGAAGAGAGAGAAAGATGGAAGCAGAATGGATTGATTGGACGTGTCAACCTATTGCCATTAACAGGAATCGAACCCTCAACCTTTGGATTGACAGGCTGCAACACTACCTATAGTGCTATAGCTTTGACCAGGCTGAGGTTGTCTGTTGAAGATAAAACTGAACCAGTGAAAGCAGCCGATCTACAAGCTCAGAAACACGTTGCTATCTGAAAAGTTTTGAGATTGTAGATCGGCTATTTTCAGAATGAAGCATGTCATACATTGCAAAAACAGACCTTCTCAGATAAGCATTTCATGTTATCTTTATCAATTGCATATGTATTCATTAATACAGTCTTGTTGTTTGCAATGCACTTTAAATGAAGTCTCCACCAAGTGAGCCTTGAACCGGCAACCTTGGTGTTGTGAAACATTCACTTAAGCGGGAAGCCATTGGACCGACAGACCTGTTCCAGTGAAAACGGAGGTCAGACAGATGATACCATTTCACGCAAATAACTGAAAAATTCTGGGTTTAAGTGTTTTTCAAACTGCTCAAAATTGCAGACACTCTAAGGGCGGAGAGAGAGACATGGAAACGGAATAGATTGAAGAGAGAGAGACATGGAAACAATAGATTGAAGCAGAATGGATCGATTGGACGTGTCAACCTATTGCCATTAACAGGAATCGAACCCTCAACCTTCGGATTGACGGGCTGCAACACTACCTATAGTGCTATAGCCTTGTCCAGGCTGAGGTTGTCTGTTGAAGATAAAAGTGAACCAGTGAAAGCAGTCGATCTACAAGCTCAGAAACACGTTGCTATCTGAAAAGTATTGAGATTGTAGATAGGCTATTTTCAGAATGAAGTATGTCATACATTGCAAAAACATACCCTAAGTACCCTAAAGTATTTCAGGTTATGTTTAACAATTGCACATGTATTAATTGACACAATCATGTTGTGTGCAATGCAACTTTAATGAAGTCCGTATCAAGTGAGGCTTGAACTGGCAACCTTCAGGTTGTGAAGCACACGTTTAAGGGAGAAGCCATTGGACCAACAGACAAGAACCTGTGAAAAAGGAGATCACTCAGATGATACAATTTCACGCAAATAGCAGAAAAATCCTGGGTTTAAGTGTTTTTCAAACTGCTCAAAATTGCAGACAATCTAAGGGCGGAGCTTACTGGTCAACGTGATACATGTGTTCCTCATGAGTCAAGGCACATGTGTAAGCAGGTTTAATGGCTGTCGGCCAAACGAGGCATGACTTTTGCCTGTTTAAAGTTTGCATTTAAAAAAAAATGCTATAGCGCCCCCCTTTGACCAATTGGAGTAAGATTGGTTTCAGTGATATTTGGAATGACCCTCAACATTACCGCAAAGTTTCAAAGAAATGTGAGTCTGCATGTATATGTTAGGGGCAGATGAATAATTGTCATAAAACTGCAATATTCATTGGCTCATTAAAGCTTAATTTTTTCACTTATGGAAAATCTTTTGCACATGTTTGTCGGCATAGGTCCAAAGTTCATGTGTAAAACGTTTCGTGCAGATTACTCAAAAATCCCAGGAGGAGATAGGTTTGAACCGTTTTTCATATAATTCAAAATGTTGGGAGATCTAAAGGTCAGAGGTCAAAAGTCAGAGTGTGAAAGTTGTTGATCATGAGTAGACGCATATGTATATTGAAGTTTCATGGCTGTAGGTCAAACAGGGCATGAGTTGTACCTGTTCAAAGTTGGCATTTTGCTATAGCGCCACCTTTTGACGAAAGATTGTGAGAATTATTTCTTGATAGTTTTTCATGACCATCTACCATATGGCCAAGTTTCGTAAAAAGCGTATGCACGGTTCAGCCAGAACTGCCAAAAGTGGCAGAAGAAAAAAGAGGGGAACATTAAAACAGGTCCAGAGCTGAGCTCTGGCCCCGTAAATACCTGTATCGCAGTCTGGATAAGATTTTTTTTCTTCTGTCGTTTTGCTGGTAGTGGATCCTCATCATCTACAAGTTCTGCAGTACTGGTCTCAGCATATGCCTCACATTCTTCGAAGTCATCTATTAATCAAAGAAACAGCGTCAAGGTTTGTCAATACATAACAAATGGCACGTTAACCCATTGATGCCTGAGGCCGATTCTGGGAACGCCTTCTAGGTGCCTGACCTAAGGTTTCTGAAAACCTTAATTCTCATTCCAAAATATCCAAAAATATATATGTTGCTACATGTATAGCAATAGCTGATGAGACGCAGAGGGCGCGCCGGCATCAAGGGTAAAACAACGTATAGGTAGCACCCGAGTGCACGAAATAGATGCAACTACCAACCTGAATGAAACTTCACTTTGATCAAAGGAAATGTGCGCCAACCAAATTTAGGTTGACGGCGTTCAGCAAGGTGTTGTTTGGCATTGCTGACAGCCGGCCAATACACCATTTCTTCTGCCATATTCACCCAGGTGTTTGGCACCGTCCCTTCCACCTCACCGTTCCTTTCTCGCCACACCGCCTTTACCCACGCCATTCTAAAAAAAGGAGAAAAAATACACGAAAATACAAACGTAACAAATACATTAGTAAAGGGTGTCTAAAATTGACAACCCTATGATGCAATAGTCATGCTTCTCAGAAAGGCAACTTCTACATAAAACCTTTTAAATTTCCATTTGTACTTCCCCCTGCTAGGTGACCCTGCTATAGGGTCTATGTTCCTGCCCACTACCACACAATCTTTGGGTTCAACTGCACCATAGTGTATCCGGCTTTGTAGTGAGTCTATACCAGTGGCCACACACTAGGACCATTTAAAAGGTGTTACTGTATGTTTCAACCTTGCGGTCTTCAGCCACAAAAAGCTGTTTAGACTATTACACTACAAAAAAAAAAGTAATTACCCTTTGTTAGAGGTTTCGCTCCAGGCTGTGCAGTAAAGGCATAAGCACATATCCTGTTTGATAAGGTAGACAAGCCACTTTTCGATCCATTTCGCCAACTTCAACAAGCCTGCGCCCTTTCCGGACTCTCTCCAAGTTCCTAACGAATGCCACATTGATGAGCTTTGACTGACAAGGCACAGTAAAGAAGTCTTCCAGATCATCTTGAGCTATGACATGGCACATGAAACGGTCCTCCCCGTTTTTCTTGTACAAATGCAAAGTCCTCATTGTGCAAGAGGAAACACCCATTTCTTTCATTTTCCGAGACAAAATGCCAAGTCTTGTCTGTCTTCTTTCTGTGGCTCTCTGCACGCTCTTGTTCAACAAGTCTCTTGGCAACCTGAACGATGGGATTCTTGGCGTTTCTGACCATTTTTTTCACAATTTGTAGGTGATTCTCAAAAGGAAAAGCTGATATTTCATTGAGAGAACACTGGTAATGTATACAGTCATCAGACAAATGTCTCAAGCTATGGACATTATACACCACAAAAGCTGAAGTGTATATACTATCACATCTGTCTACAAAACTGCTTAAAAGCTCTGTTGCATATTTCATGTAAGCAGCACGTTTCTTCTCAGACGAGTCCAGGAGTATTGACACAGCAACTGTCAAACAGAGAAAGTGTTCATATACTTCTTTGCGCAACACCTTTTTCAAGACTACAGGTCCAGTGTATAGAAGGAACTGCCGAAGCTCTGTCGCTTTCCACCGAAGTAACTCGGTTAGAGGTCTTGGTTGGCGAGCAAATTCGCTTGGCATCTTGCCAGATAAAGTCACAAGCTGAGTTGAAATCGCCTTCACTTGTCCATGTGACAGTCTACATGCAGCCGGTCCTTTTCTCAAGAAGCACAGCAGCCTTTTCACAACACCAAGACATACTAGGTGCATGTAATCTAGAGGAAAGCCTGTGACACATCCAATCCCTATCTTGAGCAAAGGGGATACCCCAACCTGATGATCAACATAAACTCCATTCGCAAAGTCCTCATCAGTCCTTAACGGGTGGTCTCCCATGTACACAACTCTTCTGTCCTTGTATTCTCCCTTGACAATGCATCTTTCACAACTGTGATATCCAGTGTGTCCTTTTATTTTTTTCAAAAATGCTCGAGCTGGAGCGTCACAAACGAAGGCTTTGATACTCACATGGATTTCTTTACCATTTACACTGATGTAATTTGTCTGTAGTTTTGTAAATTCATCTAAAAAGTCCTCAAGAAAATCCTCAACAGAGTCTGGTTTAGATTTACCATAAAAAAGTGCAACTATAAAGGGGTCAAAGTCACTGAAGGAACACATGATTGGCCAAAACTGGTCAGTAGATGACTTAAAAGGATTAATTCCATCAACATTAACTATCAGGCGGACAGAGTTCGTACTTTCCAAAAAGTTGTGGTACTGGTTGAGAATTGTCTTTACAGAGGATGCGATTCCAAAGTACAAGTACTGGCCACCACACTTTTCCTGTGTCTGTATTTGACGGGGTGTTTTACATAATGTCCTGGAATCTTTTGGCACTTCTAAGCCTTCCTCCCTCAAAATACCAAGCAATTCGTTTAATTGAGGTCTTCCACATTTACTTTTTACAGCCCAGGATTGAAGCTTCTCTTGAAAGGTTTTATTTTCTTCTTTTTTAGACTCCGAACCTTGGTCACAATCACTAGAACTTGACGCTAATTGTCTGTATCCAAAATCTGAATCAAGTTCATCAGATTCTTCTCCTGAACTGCCGTTTCCCTCCACTGTTGAATCTATATCTGTCTGATTGGGCTCCTCTGTTGAATCTACCTCACTCTGACTGGGATTCACAATTTCAGAGACACTGTCTCTCTCAGGGCCTCTATTTTCACTGCTAGAGTCCACAGCAATTCCAGGGCCACTATCTTCACTGCTAGAGTCCGCTGCCGCTGCCATGGCTGCAGCTTTTTTACGATGTCTTCGCCATTGCCTCAAATAATTATTACTAGCCATGATGTACAAAGAGACGGTCTGTTCACTTCCTACTGTCAAACGTTGAGAAACGTAGCCTGTCCCTAAAATACAAAGAGGGGTGGGGGGGAAAAAAGAAAAAAAAAACATGTAGGCCTACTGTGTTTAACTCAGTGCATGCATATAAACATAACCAGAATAAAATTAATTTTAACATAGGGCTACAATTTGTCCATACCTGTCTTGATCTGCTCCCAGGACCTATCCGCTGCTGTCTTCAATTGCAAGACGTAGGCAAAGTCCTAGACATGAGAAAAATGAATCTTAAAACACCTTTACAGTAGGCCTACTGTGTTTAACTCTGAGAATACAAATATATAACCAAAATACAATTTAAATGAAAGTTTTCCCAAAATATGAATATCAGTGGGTCAAGGTTTAACCTTTTTCATGTCAAGGACCACTATTTACTCTGCATTTGAGCCACAGACCATTTGATGAGATTTAGCCTCTCAGACCCAAAACGTAGTATATTTTGTTGTCTTTGGGTAAGATTTTGTCCCCAATTCCATATTGTATTGAGGTGGACTTCTTGTAAATTAAGTAAATCAGAGGTTTAACAATAATGTAACTCTTGAAGGTGTAAAATGAAACTAAATGGACCCTTAACGTTCCATTTGGTTTCATTTACACCTTCAAGAGTTTTGGTGACCACACTCAATAATTTAGCTGAGGACCACCTGGAACCCCCTCAGGGACCACCTGTTGAAAACCACTGGTGTAACCCGAACCCTATACTGTTTGGAACACCATGGAATGGAATAAACTGAGGTGTTTACGTGAACATTTTTATTCTGAATGAGCAGTCTTTCTGAATACAAGTGGAATATATCTGTCCATGTAAACAGTGAATGAATAAATGTTGAAAACCACTGTGCTGAAAGGATAACACAAAACACAGGGCTTGTTTCCATTTTGGTCCTAAAACACAGTGGCTACAGACAGTTACATGGTCAACCCGTGGTCCTTAGGGATTCCAGGTAGTCCCCAGATAAATGAAGGAGTTGGTAACCAAATGGACCCTTATAAATCTTTAACTTATGTACAATGAATGAAACCACTTTTTTTTTTACACTCAATAGAGCACACATCATGCCAATTGCCAAAATAGACAACCATACACTCCCAAGAGAGGAATTCTTTTTAACATCTACATTACTTAATTAACAAGAAGTCTAACAATTTCCTGTCATCTCTCCTCTGGCAGTGGTTCTCAACCTGTCCACGTGATCATGGGGGGTCCCCAGATGACAGGGAAGTTTTTATATTACTGCAAATGCAAGTCAAACTATGCTAAAAAAAAACATTGGCCAAATTGTCAAATATTATAATAAAACCGGGGGGGGGGGGGGGAGCAAAAATAGCCTATATACAGGCTCAAAATGTGAGCTTGTAGATTTGCCATTTTCACAATATTTATCTGTGGGACAGAGTCAAACAACTTGGGGGTCCCCAGTTCAAATATGATTATTTTGGGGATCACGGCCTGAAAGGTTGAGATGCACAGCAGGTACAGTCATCAACACAGCATGGAATTGTGGACAAAAGGTCATCTAAAGATGACAAATATTTGTTTAGTTTTGGCTCTGACGCTAAATGTCATCAAATGGTGGTTCTGTGGCTCAAATGTACAATAATGGGCATTGATGTGAAAGAATAAATAAATTATTGTACAACTACACCTTTTCTTTTTGTAAACAGTTATCAAAGTATTCAATTAATCAATGGTTCCAGTGAGTCATCATTCACATTGGGTGCCAGAGGTTTATTAAAATATTATACTTTGAGTGCCAGGACTTTTTAAACATTTTGAACCTTTTTCAAGTAGTCACAAAATATTTTCAGTGATCACCGTCCTCACGGTGATCCCCTCATTACACACATACAGGTCTCGTACAATCGGGGGGAAAAAATTTAAAACATTCGGAAATCCATTCCATAGTTGCAGCCAGTTGAAAATAGTTAAATTAACATTGTAAAAAAAAAAAGTGCACAGGAGCCGAGATACAGGTTTTTGAAGTCATAAGTTAACCAGGAGGTGGATTGGAGTCTAAATCTTGTAGGAGTGATATTTCCTGTTGCTGTGAAGGAAAAAAAAAAAAAAAATTAATTTTTTTTTTCAAAAAACGTATATATACGGTTTTGGCACTCAACGTTAGTATGCGCAAAACCGTATATATACGGTTTTGGCACCCAATGTGTTCTTAACAATGCAGCACGCAACCTTCATTAGTACCATTGGCATCACCTGTTCAAAATGCACACTGTGCTAAATTATGCAATTAATAGAGTTGCCGTTTAAGGCTGCTCACTTATTAATTTATGTACAAGACCGACATTTAAGCGTACGTGACTTATATTTTGTTGCAAGACCGTGCCTTAAATAAAAAAATTAAAAGAATTCAAAAGAATTTCGGCGCGCGGTGCCGTCGTATGTCGGAATATAAATCCACAAACATGTTACATCAAGCTCTGCATGTAACTAAATAATCACCAACCCACCTACCTACCACAACTGACGGCCGTCCGCACTAGCAGTTAGCTGAATGGAATGAATGCAGTTAGATGAATGGAATGAAATAAACGGACGTGTTTACGTTAACATGTTTGCATCGCAGCTAGGCTAATCATTAGCCACAGTTGGACCGCAGCCACGTTGAAAGCCTGACGCGAGGTTACCTCGCGCTAAATAATGGTTGCATTACAACACAAACTACGAGCAACAGTCAAAACAAGACAACCCAAACACATGTCATCGTAGCCTAAATAAACTTTTATCCGTATCGTATCATAGAATATCTCTCGTCTCCACAGCTGTTGGTTTGTTGTTTGCTCGACGCAATGCGTGCCTCTCTGAAGCCGGTTGAGAACAGGATGTAAAATGGTGTCCGTCAGGAAATGTAGCGCCTAATGTATGGTTCCGCCAAATGGTTCCGCCCTTATAATGTGAATAAAAACACATCCATTCTATCCCAAGCTCACACATTACGAAGTTTAATACTAATTAAAATCAAATAAATTAATATTAAATTAAAACACCATAATATATTTGAGGTTTGTGGGTTTTTTTTTGTAAGAAATAAGTGAGAAATGAGGACAGGAAATGATGTCACACAGAATAGAAGCAGGCACTATGGAATTTGATTTAGAACAGGGGTCTTCAACAGGGGGTCCGGGACCCCTAGGGGGTCCTCAGAGTTACTACAGGGGGTCTGCAAAATCTTTGTGTGACATGATTTTTTATTTTTTACATTAACCACTTGAACCCTTGCATCCCTTTTTCTGAGGAGAACTTTAGCCCAAAATAGCAGATCTACAAGCTCACAACGCCTCACGCTGTGAGGCGTTGTGAGCTTGTAGATCGGCTATTTTTGGCAAATAGTGTTTGGTGTAGAGGAGAAAAAGAGCAGACCACGTAAACAAAAAAAGATGAATATGAAACACAATTGTAAACAATATGGGGGTCCCTGCTTCATCTCTCTCTCAAAACGGTGAAGACCCCTGATTTAGAAGATTAACAAACAGGTCTCAGGCCTTAATTCTAAATGGACATGGGTCCATTTGGTTCCATTTGTACACAGTCAGAGACTCAGAGTTAAGGACTTGTACGGGTCAATTTAGACCCCCTTAAAGGAATTCAGAGAGTCCCTGCATCCACTTTGAGAACTCCTGATTTAGAAGATTAACAAACAGCCTACAGCAGGGGTCTCAGGCCAAGGACCCCTTCAGAGAGACAAACCTTATGTTATAGAAATACTCGGTTACCTTCATAATTCCATATTTGTGTGGCCTATTTTCACATATTTAACTACTTAAAGGGATACTTCACTTTCGGGCCGGGGACACATTTAAAAAAAATATTAAAAATAAATGAAAAAAGTTATGGAAAATTCATGGCCCCCTCACACATTAGTAGGACACTGCGTGTCGTGAGGGGGCCATGAATTTTCCATAACTTTTTTCATTTATTTTTAATATTTTTTTTAAATGTGTCCCCGGCCCGAAAGTGAAGTATCCCTTTAAACCCTAAAGCTCTAGTACTGTGTAGTGCTGTGTTGACCTTTGGCTCTTGGTCTGCTCTTTTTTCCCTTACAGCAGAACTCTATGCCGAAAAGAGCTGGTCTACAAGCTTAACAATACGTTGCAGCACTATTAATGCATTGTGAGCTTGTGTTGAGGTGCCCTTGAAAGTTAAACTAAAGGGCACTAAAGGGGCAAAATATAGTATCTTATGTATCCTGACATAAGTTCTTTGATTGATTGATTGATTGATTGATTGGAACTTTTATTAGTAGATTGACAGGAAAAAAACACATTATATGATACAGCACAAGCACAGTTTACACGGCACAGTACATGTTCCGTACAATTGATCACTAAATGGCAACACCTGAATAAGTTATGCAACTTGTTTAAATCAGGGCCCACGATACTCAATCCATGGTAGATGGTACATGTTCACCAATAGAATACAGTCATCATAAAAAGTGGATGTCTCAACATGGAAGGATATGTACATCTTGCATAATCAACGGTGGTGCAATAGAATATATCGTTTGAGGATTGGCTTTGTTGTCTAGAGAATTCAATGTATGGGCCTTGTTACTGATGTAGCTATGATGGGTGTTGTTTAGAGAAAAGCCTTGTGGGTTTGGTGTCCCAGCCACCTGGTTGTGGCATATGAACCCTAGCCCGAAATCCTATCAAGATAGGATTTCGGGCTTTCTGCTCCTCGTGCGTGCGTGCGTGTGTGCCACATGTAATACAAACAATTAACTGATCAACTTCGGCCTCAACTTTAAGGCCTCAGCGTTTTCCTATGGCATTTGTTCAAGCCTGTGTAGTCTACTTTCCATAATTCATATACCAGTATTATTCTATTCTGATACTGTGTTCACTTCTGCAGGACTCTCAGTGGGTCATCGTGGCACCTCTCACAGTGGTGTGGCTATTTATCTCCAGGTGGACCTTTAGTCTGTGCTGAGGTGTTAATGAAGTCATTATAATTTGCATAGCTCCTGTCTTATTCTGACAACAAACACCTATACATTTGATCAAAGGATGACAACGTTTTGGAGACGACAGGACCATTACGCACAGCCATAGGGACCGTGAGATCCAAGTCGAATTGAGGTTTGGTAAAAAATCCGACAACAGCATGTCAGTATTCGATGTCAACCTTACGTTGGGATACTACGTTGAACAGACGTTGGTTATTGGTCAGTTACCAACACAACCTAAAACCAACCAAATATCTACGTCTAATGATGTTAGACTTCAACGTTATGTGGACGTTAGTACAATAACAATGGGCAGACATTGAGAATTAGTCAAAAATCCGACAACAGCATGTCAGTATTCGACATCAAGCTTACGTTGGGATAATACGTTGAACAGACGTTGGTTATTGGTCAGTTACCAACACAACCTAAAACCAACCAAATATCAATGTCTAATGATGTTAGACTGCAACGTTGTTTGGATGTTGTCATAATAACGTAGGGCAGACACTGAGGTTTGGTTAAAATTCCGACAACAGCATGTCAGTATTCGACGTCAACCTGACGTTGGGATAATACGTTAAACAGACGTTGGTTATTTGTCAGTTACCAACACAACCTAAAACCAACCAAATATCAACGTATAATGATGTTAGACTGCAACGTTGTGTGGACGTTGTCATAATAACGTTGGGCAGACACTGAGGTTTGCTCCAAAATCTGACAACAGCATGTCAGTATTCAACGTCAACCTGACGTTGGGATAATACGTTGAACAGACGTTGGTTATTGGCTAGTTACCAACACAACCTAAAACCAACCAAATATAAACGTCTGATGATGTTAGACTGCAACGTTGTGTGGACGTTGTCATAATAACGTTGGGCAGACATTGAGGTTTGGTCAAAAGTCCGACAACAGCATGTCAGTATTCGACGTCAATATGACGTTGGGATAATACGTTGAACAGACGTTGGTTATTGGTCAGTTACCAACACAGCCTAAAACCAACCAAATATCTACGTCTAATGATGTTAGACTATAACGTTGTGTGGACGTTGTCATAATAACGTTGGGCAGACATTGAGGTTTGGTCAAAAATCCGACAACAGCATATCAGTATTCAACGTCAACCTGACATTGAGATAATATGTTGAACAGACGTTGGTTATTGGTTAGTTATCAACACAACCTAAAACCAACCAAATATCTACATCTAATGATGTTAGACTGCAACGTTGTATGGATGTTGTCATAATAACGTTGGGCAGACATTGAGGTTTGGTCAAAAATCTGACAACAGCATGTCAGTATTCGACGTCAACCTGACGTTGTGATAATACGTTGAACAGACGTTAATTAATGGTTAGTTACCAACACAACCTAAAACCAACCAAATATCTACGTCTAATGATGTTAGACTATAACGTTGTGTGGACGTTGTCATAATAACGTTGGGCAGACATTGAGGTTTGGTCAAAAATCCGACAACAGCATATCAGTATTCAACGTCAACCTGACGTTGAGATAATACGTTGAACAGACGTTGGTTATTGGTTAGTTATCAACACAACCTAAAACCAACCAAATATCTACGTCTAATGATGTTAGACTGCAACGCTGTGTGGATGTTGTCATAATAACATTGGGCAGACATTGAGGTTTGGTCAAATATCCGACAACAGCATGTCAGTATTTAACGTCAAGCTGACGTTGAGATAATACGTTGAACAGACGTTGGTTATTGGTTAGTTACCAACACAACCTAAAAACAACCAAATATCAACGTCTAATGATGTTAGACTGCAACGTTGTGTGGACGTTGTCATAATAACGTTGGGCAGACACTGAGGTTTGGTTAAAAATCCGACAACAGCATGTCACTATTCGACGTCAACCTGACGTCAGGATAATATGTTGAACAGACGTTGGTTATTGGTTAGTTACCAACACAACCTAAAACCAACCAAATATCAACGTCTGATGATGTTAGACCTCAACGTTATTTGGACGTTAGTAAAATAACGTTGGGCAGACACTGAGGTTTGGTCAAAAATCCGACAACAGCATGTCAGTATTCGACGTCAAAATGATGTTGGGATAATACGTTGAACAGACGTTGGTTATTGGTCAGTTACCAACACAACCTAAAACCAACCAAATATCAACGTCTGATGATGTTAGACTTCAACGTTATGTGGACGTTAGTAAAATAACGTTGGGCAGACACTGAGGTTTGGTCAAAAATCCGACAACAGCATGTCAGTATTTGACGTCAAACTGATGTTGGGATAATACGTTGAACAGACGTTGGTTATTGGTCAGTTACCAACACAACCTAAAACCAACCAAATATCAACGTCTGATGATGTTAGACTGCAACGTTGTGTGGACGTTGTCATAATAACGTTGGGCAGACATTGAGGTTTGGTCAAAAGTCCGACAACAGCATGTCAGTATTCGACGTCAATATGACGTTGGGATAATACGTTGAACAGACGTTGGTTATTGGTCAGTTACCAACACAACCTAAAACCAACCAAATATCAACGTCAATTGACGTCAAATCAATACGTTGATACAACGTTGGAAGTTAACGTTGGTCCAACGTTAGATTTTGGTTAGCTGACGTCACGACCTAAATCCAACCAAAAAACAACGTCAACGGACGTCGTGTGCCAGCTGGGTTGAGGACATCAAGTGTTGCATGACAAATATAATGTAACGTAAACGATCAGGTGCACAACAATATTCTGTCACCTCTTTGCCACAGAAAGAAGTTGTACACTGGCCCGGATGGTTGACAGTCTGGGCACCTAGGCTGGTAATCCCAACGACCTTTGCTACGTGTCACCCCCCCATCTCTCTCCCCATTTCCTGTCAGTCTACTGTTACTATCAATAAAGGCAGAAAAAGCCCAAAGAAATATCTTTCTTTTTTACCAGGTGCTCGAAGAGCGCCTCAGTCTACAAACAGTCAGACTAATCATCATCATTCGACACCTAGTCGACACCTAGTCGCCATCTATTCATCATTGGCTGTCATGGCTGTCCTTCACTCCTTTAAGCCAATGGGGACACTTCCCCGTCGGCCCGTCCTTTAAGCCAATGGGGAGACGGCCCGTCCTCTGCAGTAACCGCCCTCCGCTCCCCTCATTCACACTGCAACAGTTGCAGACAGTGCAAGTTGCACTGCTGCCTCAGAGAACAGAGTTAGCCTAAATGCTAGCGTGCTTCATTAGACCTAGTTTGGCTATTAAGTTATTATGTTCACACAAATGTTGCCACCACTTATATAAAAAACCTTATTAGCGTTTACCGTCGCATATTCAATGTTGAAACAAGAGAAACAAGCAATCCGAAAAACAAGTAATCAGGTCTATGAACACAATCACACACACATACCCCCCCACACACACACACACACACACACACACACACACACACACACACACACACACACACACACACACACACACACACACACACACACACACACACACACACACACACACACACACACACACACAGCACCTGGTAGAATATGACTTTTGTCATTTCGTTCTTGTTTTTAAAGAAGTTCTATACTGTATTTATGAATATCATTCCTGTTGTGAAATAATTCATCAAATCATAGTTTAGCTTCAGAGGAGCATGAATGTTTGTTGTTGAAGGTTGTGTATCTCACACAATGCGTGTGGAGGGAGAGAGAGAGAGAGAGAGAGAGAGAGAGAGAGAGAGAGAGAGAGAGAGAGAGAGAGAGAGAGAGAGAGAGAGAGAGAGAGAGAGAGAGAGAGAGAGAGAGAGAGAGAGAGTACGTGCGTATGGGCATGCGTTCATGCGTGAGTAGTTAATCTTTGGTCGATCAGTGTCATATGTCTTGTGCACACTGCTGACAGCAGGTCAAATCTGTGCTTCTCTTATGGCTGTATAGCTATGGTGGAGAGGGTCCTCACTTCTAAGTACCTTGGAGTTCACATTTTGGAGGACTTGAAGTGGACTACTAACACCTGTAACATCTTAGAGCTGCACTATGTAACTTTCCTCTTCTACGCGGGATTTGAACCCGGTTTCCTGTGCAAGTGCTGACATTTTTACCATTGAGCTAATAGAGCATGCCTGCTTGCTCAGGTGATACATTGAATCTTGACCATCAGGTCAAAATTCGTGTCAGATCCTGTGTCTGGGTGAGACATGACTTTTGACACGATCTAAATGTCTCAATAGAAGAGCAGGGAGACAAAATACAACCACCCCAATTATATAAATTATATTGTATTAACATACTCTACCATACAGATTGTATAAGTTATTAAGTGTGCCTGCCATGTAATGGCAAAACACTTATTGAAATCCGCCATCCTACTTGTCAGGGACCGAGTTGGTCGGAAGGAGAGACACAGGGAAAACTTGGTTGTTTTTAAAATATTGTTCTCTTTTTTTATTTCTTTTCTTTTTTCATTGTTGCAAATAAAGATTTAACAAAACAAATGTGCTCAACACAAAAAGGAAATTAAACTAAATAACTAAACAGACAAACAACAACTGAACTGAAAAACTGGACTAACTAGAATGACACAGGAGGTGGATATATATAGGGATGGGTCAGACCACTGTTAACACAAAAGGGGGAAAAGACAAAGACTACCATAGAAACACACACTCAAAACCCCTGCCCCACCCCATGGCACAGAGGGACTGTGGTGCAGTCCAATTGCTCCAGATTAGCTGTTAGATCTGGAGCAGCTGATCCCCATTGCCCTGGCCAGCCCATCATGTCCATATATGTCCGTCAGCCGCCTCCCACAGCACATACAATATCGGCTCAATGTGTGGCTGCTGAGTCAGCCATCACACTACTATATAATTGGAGTAACCTCTGTCTGTCTTGGGTGGTGGGTGGTCGACCGGGTATGGGCTAGTACTTATTAATCCAAGTTTATATGTCGCCACAAAATTTCGTCCGTCCGTAACTGCCGCATGGTTTACACTAGCGCAACAATATGTACATCAAAACGTGCGGCTTGGTCGGGAATGATGTGCTCGGAAATACATTTCCGTTTCGCGTTACCACGGCGACGTAATTGGCAAAACCACGTAGCCACGCCCCCTTTTCAGTCCCACATTCAGACTCATTCTAAAAAAACAGCCTTCATCATCATCATCCTCATCTAGGTGGCCTTTGTTATGAACCTTTTACATTGAAATGGACCCGGATCTCTTCTCCTCTCATCGGCCACCCGGCCAACTGGTTATCAAAGAGTTTGGGTGTTGGGGGTCCGGGGACCCCCAACCACGTAGCCACGCCCCCTTATAGTCCCCCATTCAAACACACAAATCCGGTTAAGAGTGCAGGTTGATGAGTGGACATTTTTTTGGGGTGGACATTTTTTTTGTGGACCATTTTTTATTTATTTTTTAAATGCTCCGAAACTTTGCGCACCCCCCAAGCCCCCAGAACCCAGTGGTTTCATTGAAGCCAAATGGACATGCTGGCCATTCATGGTACTGCAGGCCTGGGGCCTCAACATGAACGAGCGAAAACGGTTTCGACCAATGGGCTCGACTCACAAGCGTGCGCACGTGCTTGCGCACGGGGCTGCGCACAGGGCTGCGCTCTTCTGTGACGCAAAACGCTTCACCTCTGTGACGAACTGGGCCCCATAATAGGCCGCGCCCACCAAATTTCCAACCCGGAAGAAGGGGTGATTTAGGCCCATGCGCTGGGTGAGCAACTCAATGCAAGTGGATGGGAGGAGATTTCGGGTGCCCTCTCTATTATTTTTAACTCTATGGCACCCCCCCTAAGTGGGGGTCTGCCAACAAATGCATCACAACAGGAAGTGGATTTATCACAACAGGAAGTGGATTTATCACTTCCGGTTTTGAAAAGTGCCCAAAATGCTCAGAAACTTCGCCCACCCCTCCTATTGTATAAATAGGGGTCTGCCAAAAAATGTGTCACATCCGGAAGTGGATTTATTCACTTCCGGTTTTTGAAAAAAGCCCAAAATGCTCCGAAACTTCGCCTACCCCCCCTAAATAAGGGTCTGCGAACAAATATATAATGGTCAGTTTTTCAGAAGTGGTCAGTCTCAGACCTTCAGAAGTGGTTGCAGCTAGCACTTGAAACCATTTGAGTATTTTCTTCGATTTTTTTGATTTTTTCACTTTAATCTCTAAGATGCTCCTTTTTTCCTTGAATTTTAAATAATTTTCCGGTGATGTATACACACATCTTACTGTTAGACTGCCCATCCCCCCTCCCCCAACACACACACACACACACACACACACGCGCACACACACACACACACACACACACACACACACACACACACACACACACACACACACACACAGTTGCTCTGTCCCCTTCCCGCCTCAGCCAACTGCAGGCACACTTACATTTTCGTAGGAAATTTGTTTCTAGTATTGTATTAACATACTCTACCATACAGATTGTATAAGTTATATTGTATTAACATACTCTACCATACAGATTGTATAAGTTATATTGTATTAACATACTCTACCATACAGATTGTATAAGTTATATTGTATTAACATACTCTACCATACAGATTGTATAAGTTATATTGTATTAACATACTCTACCATACAGATTGTATAAATTATATTGTATTAACATACTCTACCATACAGATTATATAAATTATATTGTATTAACATACTCTACCATACAGATTGTATAAGTTATATTGTATTAACATACTCTACCATACAGATTAGACAAAATTACATGCCTTTATTTCCTCAGGAGACTGAGTCAGCCTGGCCTCAATACCTCAGTGCTGGAGGCTTTCTACAGGTGTGTGGTGGAGAGAACTCTCACATTCTCCATCACCACCTGGTATGAGAACTGCTCTGCTGCTGGCGCTGTGGTGAAACCGCCCAGAAGATCACCCAGGTCAGCAGGTACAGGAGTGGTGCGGCCCGCATTATGGAGGACCCCACTCACCCCGCCCCCTCCCCTCGGGTAAGAGGCTGCTGTCCATCAAAGCTAGAACAGTTATCATTCTGGAACAGTTGCAGGTGGGTTGTGGGCAGATGTCTGGTCTAAATAAAGGTAACAACACTGGACATAGATGACTGATTAATCCCAGTCTACAGGGAGTTGCAGTAACCCAAGCGGAATGTCGGGATATAAAGGCGTGGATGACTTTCTCAATGTCTATGTTAGAGAGAAAGTGCTTGATTTTGGAAATGATACAAAGCTAGAAAAAAACTTGAACTGAATTTTACTATTGCATTTACCTGCTTGTTAAACTTAAAGGCAGAATCACACATCACACCAAGGTGTTTCACATTGGGTTTAAGAAGTGTGGACAGGTTTCAAAGACCGTTGGTATTCCCTGTGATGGTGTGACAGTGAGGGAGCCAAACAGGACAAGTTCCAACTTGCCTTCATTCAGCTGTATGTATAAAGGTGTGTGCCATCACTGCCATGCAACACTTGATGTCTTCAAAGCAGGTCATGAGCCCCAGATTTCCCTGGAGAATGAATCAAGGAGAGAGACTCCCCTCTCCCTCTCTGTTTTATCTACACCGTCCTTCGAAACAGAAAGCCATTCATTTGCTTTATCTACCATGTGGTTTAAATCTGTTATATTGTGTGGTTGTGTTTTTAGCAAATATAGCAAATTGTGTTATAATCAAATAACCATATTTCTATTTGATTGAAGTTTCACTTATTCTACAATGGTTTATTATGCTGAATGTTTTGACATAAGACATGGTAAATAAATAATTGTAGAATAATCAAAATGTGGTTATTGAGTGAATTTATAGATATTAAAAGTGTGTGGGTATTTTTTTTTATTAACCTAATATAACTCAGAAAAGCTCAGTTTGTTCTTTCTCTTCTCTTTTCTCTCTCTCTCTCTCTTTTCCTGTACCCTTTAAAGGTTGTGTCTTGGAACATTTAACACATGACGTAAAGTGTGCAGTAGGGTTAAAAACAGATCTCCTCAGAATATGCAAATGAGGCCAGATATACTCTCTTGTCTACCCCTCCTTGTCCGTACACCCTCCTGTCACACGTCTAAGTGTTTTAAATGATTTAAGTGTTTTAATTCATACAAGTATTGGAGTTTAACTTGAATCAAATGATTAGTAAATCTCTGTAACTAATCAAACAGTAACAGGCCAAATAATACCATAATGCTGAAGATCTAATAAGCTGGACTTTTAGTTTCGTAGCATTAAAAGGCCTTATCACAGTAAAACTGTGAACCTCCCTGTAGCTGTGCATCTACTCAAGGCTGTAGGAAGCGTTCATCAAAAGTGACAATTTTCACTCCCGTGAAGATTAGCACACTCCTGGGAAAAAGCCATTCTGAACCGGGAAACAGTGCATCGAAGTCGAGAGAGAGAGAAAGACAGAAAGTTTTCTCTTGCAAGAAGATTTGCGGCCTCTATTTTCTGCCGCTGGAGTCAATCAGAGACATTACCACTGCCACCAGGGTCATCGAAACAGCGTCAATTCTGAATCTAGGCGTGGGTTCGAAGCCATTCAGCAACCAGGATACCGTTGCAGGATCAGACTGTGGATCTCACATCAAACCACTACCACTGCCTGACCAGACCACTTTTCACTCTCTCTTTCTTTATCACAAGGAGATCAGAAAGTTATAAAAGTGCCCAATATATTTACCCTCTTTTAAATGATTTAATCAACAATTCCAACAGAATTTACATCTTGTAACACGGCTGTGTTTCAACTGTTGTTTTATTACTTTGCCACTTTACTGTGGACTAATGTCATACTGTTTCCACTGTGCAATTGAGTAATAAACTTGTTTGATTAGAAAAAGTCTTTCTAATGTCATATTTATACGTTGGTGAATGATAAATTGACCCTACTTCAAAAATAATTCAAATCCTTCAGAGTATATGAGACTGATCTGTATAATTATTAATTAATGAGGTAAACTGGTGATACATTGTCATTAAATTCATTTAATGACAATTTATCATAATAAGTAAATTTATAATAAGTACATTTATCATAATACGTAGCCATTCACACTACATTAGGGTTAGGGTTAGGCCTACTCACTGGGTTCTTAGGGTTAGGGTTAGGCCTACTCACTGGGTTCTTAGGATTAGGCCTACTCACTGGGTTCTTATTTTTAGGATTAGGCCACTCACTGGGTTCTTAGGGTTAGGGTTAGGCCTACTCACTGGGTTCTTAGGATTAGGCCTACGCACTGGGTTCTTAGGATTAGGATTAGGCCTACGCACTGGGTTCTTAGGTTTAGGATTAGGCCTACTCACTGGGTTCTTAGGGTTAGGGTTAGGCCTACTCACTGGGTTCTTAGGATTAGGCCTACTCACTGGGTTCTTAGGGTTAGGCCTGCTCACTGGGTTCTTAGGATTAGGCCTACTCACTGGGTTCTCAGGGTTAGGGTTAGGCCTACTCACTGGGTTCTTTGGGTTAGGCCTACTCACAGTACTCTTGCAGAGCACACTTCAGAGGTTCTCAGAGTGGGGTCCAAGGACACCTCTGGGTTCTTAATGGACCCTTACAGGTCTGTAACTCTGAGAGTTATGGAGGTCTTTGACATCAAATGGTTTGAAAGAACCACTGATGTAAAGCAACACCACATACACAGCCATGCTGTGTATGTGGTCCATCACTGCCATCTAGTGGCCAGTAAGTAGACAGTCAGGGGGAAAACAATGTTTATGACTGCATGCACACATATGTAGGAACCAGTTTAGAGGCTCAACTGGCTCCCAATAGAATCCAGGGTAACCATGGCCAGATTGACCATGGTTCATAAGATCTTATATGGCGAGATCCCCATATTTTATTCTAAAGACATGTTTTACTCAGAGAAACGAAGTACACCATGTTTCCACCAGAGCCAGTGTAGCAGATGTGAGCCATCCAGCCTTTAAGAGTAAAGTGGGCAGGGAATCATTTACTTACATAGGAGCCACACAGTGGAACGACCTCCAAACCAGTGTCAAACTGACAACCAATCTGAGGTCTTTTAAGCAGCAGACAAAAGCAGGTCTGTTAGAAAAGGTTCCCCTATAGAGGGTCAGTAGACTAGGGAAAGAAAAGGGAGCACTTGTTCGTATGTATGTACTCTGTACTGTATATTTAATGTTATGTGTTTTGTATTGTAATGTATTGTAACTTATTGACTGTTAAATGTGAGAGGACCGCAACGGAAATGAGTCTCAGGACAGGTGTAAATCCTCGAACTGCTGTAACCTTGTGGTTTTGCTTTTCAAATAAATCAAATCAAATTTAAAAAATGGTTCTGAGGACTGCATGGTAGGAATCTAACATTCATCCTAGTTTATGTTAGCTGGTCATTTATTAAGCCTTTGGTCATTTTGGTGATTTTAAAAAGTGTGTTACGAATAAAGATGATTACTATTTATTTATTTCTCTCAGGCTAACAGTGATGTGTTGTGGACCCCTAGCTGTACATAGAAGTACTACGTAATAACTATATAATACAGGTTATTCTAATCTGCTTTACTGCTCGCTGCTCTCTGAAGTTACATAGGGTTAAAGTGGTTAAAGTCAGTTTAACCACTTTAACCCTATGTTATGGGTTTATCGATACAACACATGCTTGTAGATCTGCTTGTAGATCTGCTATTTTCAAAATATTTTGAAAAGGGTAAAACAAACAAACAACTTTTATGGGGGTCCCTGGCACAATTTCTTTTTAGATGGGGTGGCCTAATGCTAATACATGAAAATGTGTGAGAACCACTAGTTTAGAAATTGCTCATTTTAAGAGTAATTTGTATCTGTGTCACGTGCGTTTCTGTCCACTATTTAATAATTTTAGTTAATAATTGTTTGATAATTTCAACACAAATATGAATATAACAGTGACATTTTGGTTGATTGAATACTTTATTAACAGTTTGCAAATAGTACAGTGCAGCGATTATACAATGATGCTAAAAGGATAATACAAAAAGGGCTTGTTGTCATTGTGGTCCTGTAATGACACCATTTTTTATTTATGTTTTAAAATATTTAAGAATATGTTAAAAAATACAAAGATATCAGTTCAGCAAAATGTTTACCGTCGTCTTTGTAGTGTTCTTTTTTTATTGTCAGTAAAAGGGGAAATGCAAGGCAGACAGTGACTGATCTACCCTTGAAAAAACACTTATTATTAATACTCCTCAACTCCTGACAGTGTGGATGCACATTGTCTCCAGTGGTGGAAGAAGTACAAATTAGAAATACCATAATATAAAAATACCCAATTACAAGTAAAAAGCTTGAGTTATTTATTTTTTTAAATACAAGTAAAAGTACAAAATATACTTACATTACCAAAGCAAAGGTACAACAATTCGAAGTAGCTAGTAACTAAACTTTTCAAATACTTGTATTAAAAGTGCTTGAAGTTCTGTGTAAAGCACATTGAATTGCCTTGTTGTTGAAATGTGCTATACAAATAAAACTGCCTTGCCTTACAATATTTGCCTCTGAGATGTAGTGGATTCATTCTCTTGACTTTCTCTGGATTTCTGAGCTTGGTTTACCCATAATGAGAAGTTTATTTAATGCACAGTTGCACACTCATGAATGAGTTCAGTTTAATATCGTTCTTGTGGTGGTGGTTCTATGTAACCATTGTCATCATATATGTAACCCTGGTTCTCCGCTCCATAGCCTGCATGCTGTTCCAGGTAGTACTGCCCTGAGTCGTGTTGCTCATATTCTGGGTCGTATAACTGGTGTTCTGGGTCATATTGCTCATATTGTGGGTCATGCTGGGGTTCTGGTTCTGGTGCTAGGTGGACTACGGTCTTGGCTCTCTTCAGTCGGGCCTTCTGACCCACTCTCTGGTACAGATACACAAATAAGATGAACTGAAGCACCTAGAGACAGAGAAACAGAAAATGTGACCTTTATTTGTTTGTACGTTTGTTGGTCCGCGGCCAAATACATATCATTTTGGGGGTCCTTGACATGAAAAGGTATGACAACCACTGATGTAGCAACATAGGTTTTTTTCAAAAAACTGTTGGGATTTAGAAGACATTTGTAGAATCGGCCTCAGGTCTTAAAGGGTTAAATGTGGTAGTATTTTTTTGTTAAGAATAACGTTTTTTTGTTGTTGTTAGATTTAACGCTTTCAATTCCAATAGTTATCATTGCTATATAGTGTTCAGTAACAGCGGTCTCCCTATCTCTCCATCTCTTTAGTAAACAGAAAATATTTTATTCCAATTGGGATACCGACTTTATCCAACCAGGAGAGAGAATCCCACAGAGATAATTTATCAGCAACAAATTGGCATCCCGACCTGAAAATGACCTGAAAATGTACTTTCTGTTTATCAAAGTGCTGAAGAGACAGGGAGACCACTGTTACTGATGAAACACTCTAGCAATGATCAGGTATTTAACACTTATTTTAACAACAACATGAACAACAACAACAGCAATATCACTACACCCCCTTTAAATGAACGTGTTTTACAGTGTGTAGGCTGTAGTGTGGTACCTGTATCAGTATGAGACTGGCATCCATCCCTAGGACGGTCAGAGCGTTCTCCTCCAGCCAATCACTGATCTGCACTTCACATCCCTGTAAACAATGAGTTCAAATAATTAGACCATGTTCAAACCATGTGGAGGAAATTCCATGTTCAGCTTCATCCGGCTGAGTGCTTCTCCAGTGAGAGGGGGGGTTAGTTAGGACCCTGACACATCGCCGGGGCCTTGAACCTGGGACCTACTCAGCTATGGCCGCCCCCAATGTGCTCAAATGCCTTCATATCTACCACTTGAATCCCAGTATGCCTATTATGGGGGGGGGGGGGGAGACATTCACCAAAAAATAGCCAATCTACAAGCTCATGACATGTCGCAAACGCGACACGTTGTGAGCTTGTAGATCACCTATTTTTGGTGAAGAGATTTGGTGTAGACGGAAAAAAGCGCTCCAAGTACAGTTGTAACTCAGGTCCGTTTTTACTAATAATAAGCCGCTTTTCCATCACAGCTTAAGCACGACACTGTCCAGTACAGTCCAGAACCGCACCGCACCGCTTCAAAATGTCTTGCGTTTCCATTGCACAAAAGTCCCCACTCGCAAAATCCCCACCCTCCCCTGTTGGCCATGTTCACCCTGACTTTAATCTTCGCTATTGTTGGGAAGACCTGTGTGGTGTCTAAACACGTTGCATCACTTATATAAAAAACATTATTAGCGTGTATCGTCGCACATTCATTGTTGCCAGGTTTAGCAGAAAAAAATAAGCAATCAGGTCTATGAAAACAATCCCAAAAGAAGCGACTATCTACGGCTATTTGAAAATAGCAGATCTACAAACTCACAACGCGTAGCGATGCGACGCATTGTGAGTGTGTGCATCTGCTATTTAAAAAATATATATACATATATAATGTTGACAAATACATATTAATTTAATTAGTCCTTGACATGAAAATGTTTAAGAACCACTGGTTTCAACAACATATGGAAACAAGCCCCAAATAATCAACTACATTTTAGGAAAAAGTACTCAAATGTACTCAAATGGCAAAATCACGGCCCCCTCACACATTAGTAGGACACTCTAATGCGTGAGGGGGCCGTGATTTTTCCATTACTTTTTTCATTTATTTTTTATATATTTTTTTAATGTTTATTTTATTTGAAAGTGAAATATCCCTTTAAGTGGTTAATGTATGTTTTATGATGTAATCATTTGTATCTGAAAAGTAACTAGTAACTAGTAACTAATACGTTTTCAGATAATTGTAGTGGAGTAAAAGTACTACCAATATTTACAAGCAACTTTACAGAAAAATAAGCCCAATGTCGCTTATAATAAGTGGACATGGCAACACTGCTACCGTAGTGTTTACATTTTACAGAGACCTGAGTGGACAGACACAGCTGTGAGCCGACCAATCACAGCTTTAGCCCCGCTTAGCCCAGCTCAGACCTACCCAAGACTGGGTACTTTTTAGGCACCAGTTTAGTACCACTTACACACCACTCTACCACTTCATTGTAGTGGAAACCGTTGCTGTGGTGGGCGGTGTGGGGTGGGGCTAGGTAAGTCCATGTATATGGAAAGCCGGCTTATAGAGGGTTTAAGTGGTTAGGGCCACTTTACACAGGTCAAACAGCACTATGGTCGTATGCAAATGTACACTATCATTCAATGTTCAGAACAGCCTTAACAGATGTGCAGTTTAAAGCTACAATCCGTTAGTTGAGAGAGTGTACAACTGGAGCCAAATGGACCTTTACGGGTCTGTAACTCTGAGACTGTACAAATGGACAATGTATACACTCTCAGAGGTGTGTGCAAATGTATGGCTCCATTTGGTTCCATTTGTTCACTCTCAGAGTTAAATTAACACTCAGGATTTTTACTGTGTAGATTGGGGGTCCCGGTGATAAAAATAGTATCAAATGTGGGTCTGTGGGCCTATTGCATATCAAACTGGAGGTCCTTGTAATGAAAAGGTTTGAGAACCATACATCAAGGGTTCCCAAACTTTTCAGGCCGTGACCCGCAAAAATAATCATATTTGAACTGGGGGTTATGGCTATTTTCACAATGTTTGCCTCTTTCTTCCGCAAAATTTGACAATTTGGCCAATTTGGCATTAAAAAGGTCTTAACGGTCATGTGTAAGTGTAATTTTAGAAATGTGCAGATATGTATATAAACTTATATATATATACTTATACTGTATGTTGATTTGTTTACTGTTGAGTGAGAAAACAAGGTTGCACTTCTAATCTAAGCTAATCATCTGGGGACCCATTAAGCTAATCATCTGGGTACCCCCCCCCCCAATCATTTGGGGGCCCCCCTGGGGGTCCTGACCATAGAGTCTTGACCCACAGTTTGGGAACCAGTGGTCTAACAGTACATGATGGTGTGTAGTACCTCCACATAGCTGTTGTTCCCCAGTCCAAAGAGCAGTGTGTTGGATCCAGGAATGACGGGGCAGCGCGTGGAGTTGAAACAGGAACAAGGAAGTACATCCTCTTCATGGCTGGTGGTGAGGCTCATGTTCTTGATGAAGGAGTTCTCTAGCCAATCAGCAGGGCTGTTCCTCCCACAACACCTACCCTTTAAACAGTGGTGGAAAAAGTACTAAAATGTTTTACTTAAGTGGAAGTATCAATACTGCAATGTGCTCACAAGCTCACAATGTGACGCATTGCGACACATTGTGATCGGTTATTTTCAAACATAAATATATTCAAGTATATATAGGGCTGAAGTGGTTCATGTATGTTTTGTAATGATAATTAAAATCTGCAAAGTAACTAGAAACCCTAGGTTACGTATGTAACCCAGGTTTTATTAATAGCGTAAGTAAGGTACTTACTATGGGATATCATCGCCCCCTGGCGATCATACAGAGCACGCACAGACTCCCGAATTCAATTTCCTATTGGAGTAGGGTCGTGTGACGCAAAAACACCGGCGACCGGTGGTGGTATAAATACCACTGCGTCATATGAGCTCGTTCTCTGAAACCTTCCACTCTGCACGCCACACTGCGCACAGAGGGGGTAAAGAACGTAAGTACCTTACTTACGCTATTAATAAAACCTGGGTTACATACGTAACCTAGGGTTATTATTTCATAGCTCCGTAAGGTACTTACTATGGGACACATAAACGTCCCCCGGGGAGCCCATGCTTACCAACCCTACCCAAACACTTGCCCAGGGCCACAGGTCCCGCCCCCGGCAAGACCATGGCCCCCAGGCAACCCTGACCCTTCGGGTCAGGAAGTGAAAGGATTTATGGCAAGACCTTGACAGACATAAGTCCTGTCCCTAGTCACCAGCCCGACCAGACCCCCGGTCTGACCGGCCCGTGACCGAGAAACCAAGGTCTCCTCCTCCCAGACCATGCCTAGCAGGTCTAGAGAGGGCTTGAAATGTCAGCCCGGCAGGGAAAGAGAAACATGCCCCCAAGCATGGCTCGCATTCCCCCTGCACCGGCTGTTGTTCACAAGCAGTAGGAAACCACATGCCACCAGGCATGTGTATGTTACCTAACCTTGAAGGCCGAAAAGGCCAGCCAGGCAGGGAAAGAGAACATGCCCCCAGGCAAGCCCCTCATTCCCTGTCCTGAACCAGCTGTTGCTCACCAGTAGGAAGGAACCACATGCCGCCAGGCATGCCAGTGACCACCTAACTTGAGCCAGCCGCTACACCCAAGATCGTGAGCGCCATCTCAGATGCCGCCACGTCAAGGCTGTAGAAAGATGCAAAGGTCAAGGGAGACGACCAGTTAGCCGCAGAGCATATTTCCTGGATCGACACCCCTTTGTAGAGGGCCCAAGATGCAGCAACACCCCGAGTAGAGTGGGCCCGCAGTCCCACCGGGACCGCGGCCCCGCTACTCATATATGCCAACCGAATCGCTTCCACGATACATCTGGACAGAGTCGGTCTAGCCACCGCCTTCCTCTGACCCCGGCCAAAGGAGACGAAAAGCTGAGAAGACTCACGGCAGACCGCCGTCTTCTGACAGTAGAGCCTTAAGGCCCTTACTGGACAAAGACAGTGCAATCACTCATCCTCTGCCGAATTGAACGGCGGAGGATGGAAAGCCCCCAGTTCCACCGGGGCCCTGGCAACCGCGCCGGTTTTAGACACAAACGTCAAGTTGGGTTTCAACAAAACCCTCCTGCCGTCGTCTGAAAACCACATGCAGTCCTCGCTCACAGAGAGCGCTTGCATGTCACCAACGCGTTTTGCCGTACAAAGGGCCACCAGGAGCACCGTTTTGAAACGCACGATCTTCAGATCCAACGTTTCAAGAGGCTCAAAGGGGGGCCGACACAGTGCGTCCAGCACCACAGTCAGGTCCCACTTAGGAAACAAAGGTCTGTTCACTGGCCTAGCATGCTTGGCTCCGGACATAAACCGTCGCACCAGCCAGTGCTCGCCCACCGACTGGCCATCGAATCTATCGTGGCAAGCGGAGATGGCTGCCAGGTACACCTTGATGGTGAGAAAGCCAAACCCTGGTCCAACCTGTCCTGTAGGTAGACCAGAACGCATCTCACCGGGGCCTGAAAAGCCACCACCGGAGGTGATTGCTCCAGGCACCATGTTTCGAACATATTCCATCTAACGTCGTACTGACGTCTGGTAGAATCCGCCCTAGCCCCCTGTATAGTGGCTACCACTGCAGGGGGCAGGCCTTGCGAGGCTAGACTCGACCTCTCACGGGGTAAACCCACAGATCCAGAGTCTGGGGGTGCTCGTGGCAAATCTCGTCTCCGCCCTGTCTCAGGAGGTCTCTGAACAGGGGGAGAGGCCATGGCTCGTCGTAGAGGAGGGGAGAGATCTCCATCCTCCACGTGCCCCATGCTGGTGCTATCAGCAGAACCCTCCCACCCTGGGTCCTGATCCGTTCCATTGTTGGACGGATCAGATTCAGGGGCGGAAAGGCAAAAAGTAGACCGCTCGGCCACTCGTGCGCCAGAGCGTCTACTCCCAAGGACTGGTCCTTGGCCCTGATCGAGAAGACCCGAGAACACTTTGCGTTCTCTCTGGACGCAAACAGATCGCAAACAGATCTGGGCCCGGCCGAACCGGGCCCAGATCAGATCCACGGCCCTCTGGCACAGCGACCAATCGTCGTACCGGAGCCCCCCTCTGGACAGCAGGTCCACCCCGCTGTTCAGGTGGCCCGGCACGTGGACGGCGCGCAGCTGTGCCAAGTGTTGCACGCTCCAGAGCGTCAGCTCACGTGCTAGCTTGTCCAACACAAGGGAACCCAAGCCTCCTTGTTTGTTGACATAACACATCGTTGTGGTATTGTCCGTTCTGACCCGGACATTGCACCCCACGATGTGGCTCTCGAAATGTTTGAGAGCGAGGAAGACCCCCAGCAACTCCAGGTAGTTGATGTGGGCTCTCCTCTGGGAGGAGTCCCACAACCCCCGGGCTGAGTAGCCGTCGTAGACAGCCCCCCAACCAGAGAGGCTGGCGTCCGTGGTGATCACCTTCCAGGACACCACAGCGCCTATCTTGACCCCTTCGGACAAGAAAGTCGCCCGTGTCCACGGTTGGAGTGACGTTACACAGCGTGGTGACACTACCACCTTCCGAGAGCCCATGGAATGCGGTATCCTCAGAGACCGCATCCATCTCAGGAAAGGTCTCATGTAGAATCTGCCCAGCTGGATCAGATGTATGGCCGAGGCCATGAGACCCGCGGCTTGCATGCATGTCCTGTACGTGACCCTGCGCCCCAGGCGCATGGAGCGCACACATGCCAAGAAGCTCACCATCCTGTCCTGGGACAGGCGCGCCACCATCGTGGTGGAATCCAAAGATATCCCCACGAAAGTGGCTTGTTGGGATGGGATCAAAACGCTCTTCTGAGCGTTGATTGTGAACCCCAGGGAGTGCAGGTGCGCAATGGCCATCTCCGTGTGTCGCGCTACCTGTTCCCTCGATTCCGCAGCCAGCAGCCAATCGTCTATGTACGTTGCCAGACGCAGACCCTGCTGACACAGCGGAGCTATCGCCGCCTCTGTGCATTTCACGAACACCCGGTGGCTCAGTGACATGCCAAAAGGGAACACCATGTACTCGTACACCCTCCCTTCGTAGCCAAAGCGCAGGAACTTGCGGTGCGGCGGGTAGATTGGGACGTGAAAATAGGCATCCTTTAGGTCTATACTCGTCCACCAATGTCCTTGTCGTATTGTTTGCAACAACGTCGCCGTTGTGAGCATACGAAATTTGAAAACTCTTAGGAACCTGTTCAAACCCTTAAGGTTCAGAATAGGTCTTACGCCCCCCCCCTTCTTTTTCACCAGGAAGTACTCCGAATAAAAACCCAGTCGGTTCTGATTCGGAGATAATTCCCTGATTGCGCCCTTGCTCAGGAGAGCCAGAACCTCTTCCCTCAGAGTTATGGCCGCTTGGCCTGAAGCACGGGAGAACACTACATTGGTTGTTAGTGGAGGTATGCTCGTGAATTGCAACCTGTATCCTTTTAGTACGGTATGTAGTACCCAAGGATTTGGTGCGCACGCTTTCCATTTGGAAGAACATTGAGCGAGGGGAGTCAAGGGGAAGGTGGGGGCTGTTGACGTCATCTTTCCCCCGACGGGTTCTGACCGTCCGACAGCGGGGAAAGCCTGTGACGTAGACGGGGAATCCCACACACCGTCGACATCCGCCCTGTAGCATCGCTTGCTAGCGCTAACTGGGCTAATGTCGGTGTCGTCACAGAGCGAGCGTCCGTTCCCATGGGAACGTGAGACGCTGTTGCTCTGCGTGACGTAACCTCGGAACCAAACCTCGTTGTTGTGTCTGTCCGGACTGCAACTCCCCTCGGGGAGTGCTGATGGGGTAACACCGGGGTTTGTTGATGTGAGCACCTCGTCCGCCATGTTGGTGAGGTCGAGGGGAACGGACCTGACGTGCGGTGTTTCCACTCGGAGCGAAACTAGTGTTCCCCTTGGGGAGCTTCGCTGGTGTAACACCGGGGTTCTCTGTGATGTAAACTTCCGCCTCTCTGCCGCCATTTTGGGGCGACTGAGAGAGGCGGCCATTATGTGCCCTTTCCGAGCCCCAGAGGCGTTTTGGCGACGGAAAAAGGTACTGCACAGATGCAGATGGAATTACATTTTTAAGAAAGCACCCGTGGAGTGGCACGCCAATGCCCTCGCTTTGGGTTGTGTTGGAATTCGACAAGTTTTCTCCGTGCTAGTTCGGCTCGTGCGCAGTCGCGTAAGCAGAGTGGAAGAAGAGAACGAGCTCATATGACGCAGTGGTATTTATACCACCACCGGTCGCCGGTGTTTTTGCGTCACACGACCCTACTCCAATAGGAAATTGAATTCGGGAGTCTGTGCGTGCTCTGTATGATCGCCAGGGGGCGATGATATCCCATAGTAAGTACCTTACGGAGCTATGAAATAATAACTAAAGTTTTCTTATAATTGTAGTGGAGTAAAAGTAAAATATTTGCCTCTGAGATGTAGTGGAGTAGAAGTAAAATTACTGCAAATTGGAAATACTCCAGTAAAGTAAAAAAAATACCTCAAAATTGTACTTAAGTACAGTAGAGTAAACGTAGTTACTTTACACCACTGCAAACATGTCCATCACAGCCATGATTGTAAAGATACAATACTTACATAGCGTTGGATATTGTCCAGAATCATGTCTTGTTGTGGCCCTCTGTCTGTGGTGTTTCCATAGTCAACTATTACATTATTTATTGTTTCATCCAGACTTGCTCCGATCTATGAAGAGAAATTACATTTAGGAGTCCGGTTGAAAGAGGATTTTACCACATTCAACCTATGTGATTATAGACCAAAACATTTAAAAACTGTCAATTTGAAAAATAGCCGATCTACAAGCCCACAACACACTGTGGTGCAATGCATTGTGTGCTTTACTGTATACATTGGCTATTTTGTATGTTTTAATAAAGCTCAAGTGGTTATATTCCGCTGTAGAACACGCAGGTGCTATCTAAATAAAATGAAACACTGGCAATATGACAAGGATTTGAAATGGTGTCTAATCAAGAGTATGGGTTCCTTATCAACCAATCACTATACGCAAGCTGTTCTTATTAATTAGACTATTATAACAAAAACAAGTGAAATCCGGATAGGGAATGCTGTAAAGTCTGCATATTCTTGACCCTCTGTGTCAAATGTTTGGACATGTAATGACAGCAAGAAAGGAGGAGGGACACAGTTAACTAAAGTTCTTTGTCTGAATATGTTTTTAACAATTGTCTTAAAGCTAATGCTTCAAAATGCTAAATGTATATTTGCTCAGTAGAATTTACGAACACATGAAAAAGCCACCATGATAAACATAACATAACGTAATATTTATCCTACTTCATACAATTAATCATAGTAAGCTAATTCTTCTTATCGAAATATTGCAAAAAATGACCTTTAAAGGTTCTATGACATTCATTTTCACTTTTTTTATTTTTTATATTTTTTGGGGGGTTTTATGACCTCAATTACACCCCAAAAATCTGAACTTTGAACATTCAGTGGATTTTCTGTGGTCTGGGGTTTTCTGAATAATTAGGCTGAAAAGTAATCTGAGCTTGGCCCTTCGGCAGTGAGGTCACAGCAGATTAATCCCGCCCACTCTCCTCCTCGCCCCTCCCCTCCCCTATCCTTTCCTTTGGGGGGGGGGGGGGGGCGGAGCAGAGGCGATGATTGACAGGCAAAATCCCTCACCAGCGACACCCGCAGGCAAAGATTTATTTTTTCATTGCAGTTGAAAAGGCTTTAGAAATGTGAGAGAAAAACACCTGCCATGGATCAATCGAGTGGAATTTTTTGTTAAAACTTTCTATACAAGTTTGAAGGACCATGACAAAGACTTTTAATGTGTGGTAAAACTGAACATCATGAAACCTTTAATAGTCAGTTTTTCCACTTTCAGAATTAAATAAACACTTCAGATTTCACTGTGTATGCATAGATTCAAAAAGTAGTGTTTTGGTCTTGGTTTGTTTTGCTTTTGTAATGTTTTTCTCCGTATGAGAGACGAAGGACTTACGTTGTCCTTGTTGAGATACAGCACTAGAGCGACGAAGGCCTGACCCAGGACCAGCATGACCAGGAAGCTCATGTACTGAGGACCACATATCACATCCACATCAGTTCAAAACATATACATCTGCATGTCCTTTTATCCAAAGGAAAAGCATTGCTTGTTATATCTGATGGTGCAATATTTGTGTAGGCTTACATGCATACTTTTGCCCAATTTATGCTGCTTCAGACTACAGAGTCGCTCTCTGGAAATAGCAGATCGGCTAGTTCGCAGCGCGTCGCGAATGCGGCGAGTTGTGAACTTGTGGATCTGCTATTTCCGGCGCTTGACACCATGGTATCTTACGGTGGAAACACACCAGACTTTTTTCACGCACACACGCATATACGCACACACGCACACACGCACTTTTAGATCCAGTCCTATTTTAAAGCCTGCGTATGCGGGACTCGCGTATCCGCGCGCCTGGTGTAGCCGCTATCATTGATATCAATTGGATCTAAACAAACGCACTCTACGCGCCACGCATACGCGCGCTTTGAAAAGTCTGGTGTAGATCGGCCGTTTAGCTTAACGGCCGATCTACACCAGACTTTTCAAAGCGCGCGTATGCGTGGCGCGTAGAGTGCGTTTGTTTAGATCCAATTGATATCAATGATAGCGGCTACACCAGGCGCGCGGATACGCGAGTCCCGCATACGCAGGCTTTAAAATAGGACTGGATCTAAAAGTGCGTGTGTGCGTGTGTGCGTGTGTGCGTATATGCGCAAAAAAAGTCTGGTGTGTTTCCACCGTAACCCAGTAAGACCAAGAACGCATCTGTGTGTCATTCTTTGATTTCTTTGGCTATTCAAAAATAGCTGATATACAAGCTCATAGCGCGGCACCAAGTGCCGCACTATGAGCTTGTAGATTTAAAAAATAATAATAATCGTGAACATTAAGCAAACATATGTAACTTTGAGTTACAAATGTTCACTTTAATAAAATACATATATTCAAAGATTTGCACAAATGTTCACAATTTTTCAAAAATAGCAGCTCTACAAGCTCTTAGTGCGGCACTCGGTGCCACGCTATGAGCTTGTATATCTGCTATTTTTGAATATTGCGCGCGTGTGTGTGTGTGTGTTACAGTAACCTGTATTTTTGTATAAAATAATGGCTATAGCTAAAATCTAAAATGACACAGATGCGTTCCCGGTCTTAATGGGTCTTAATGGGTTCATTGATGTGTGTCACTTGCTGATCACATTTTCAAGCTTAAACATCGGTTCTTGTTGGCAAGCCACACCGTTGTGTGATGGAGGATAGATTAGACGTTTAGCATGATAACCCACGCTGACATGTGAGATGGGTAATTCACCGTTATCATTAAGAATCTGCTCTCTGTCTGAGCTCCAGCACAGCCCACGGCAAAGACTGCCACCACCACCAGACCGATGACAAACAGACCCCCAGCCACCGTCTTCAACTCATCTACGCACGCACACACGCACACACACACACGCACACGCACACACACACACACACACACACACACACACACACACACACACACACACACACACACACAGAAAGAGAAGTAAAGACAACCATTTAATTGTTAAACTGTTGTAAATGTAGAGGTCTATACCAGATTCACGTGTTCAGCCCATTGATTATGACTCAAACTATTAATACCACAGGGGGCCCTTACAGGTCTGTAACTCTTGAGAGTCTACAAATGGAACCAAATGGACCCTTACGGGTTCCATGTGTACACTGTCAGAGTTTAATTGATACTGAGCACTTTACAGTTCCACCCAGAATAGGGATGCTGGGGTTCAAATGGTTAAACATCCATTGTATTGTAATTAATAATCTATTGTAACATGTTGGGCTGAGTTACCAGATGAGAGAAAGGAGAGGAAACTGCTTTGATCAAACAGGATCCAGGCAGCACAGCCAAAGATACTCAGTCCTAGAATCTGAGGGAAGATATTAAACAATCTGTTAGTCCACGTTATCTATGGTTAAAACAACACTCATACAATATTGATAACTTATCTGGTTATGCAATGTTGCCACAAACACCAGCCCAGTCAGTGTGCTCTTATCCTATCTGCCCACCAGGAAGATGGCGTTTAAAATCCCAGAGAAGAATCTGAGGACATGAATCTTCTCCTCCAGCTTCATGATTCTCCTTCAATAAATGACAAGAAATGGAAAATAAAACCCCTTCCTCCTCTGTTGAATATTCAGCTCTGGAGCCAATCTGTTGGAATGTGAAGAGGGGAAACAGAAGCAGCTGAGGTACTGTATCATAAAACAAACAAAATATTCTTTAGAATTAAAGCTAAACTTTAATTGGCAAAGCGATGGCCAGACTTTCTTATCCATTTTACAGCAGCGTTATGGGTTATTGAAATCTGAGTTTTTCAGATTTACAAATTAGACCGTTTGTTGCTAAAGACACCACATTGACGGCCAATAATGGCTCCGTTTCATGCAGGTTTCCAAAAAACATATTAGTGTTTTCTATGTGCTTTCAATTCCAACCTATCTCTGACTTCCCATGCGCAGTAGGGGTGTGGGGGAAAATCGATTCATGCTCGAATCGCAATTCTAATGTTGGACGATTCAGATCGATTCTCATTTTACAAAAATCGAGTATTTTTGTATAATTAAATTTTTGAGAAGT